>NW_010400456.1:0-17198 GCF_000710305.1 Buceros rhinoceros silvestris | reverse complement strand
CGCGGGTCCGCTGGCGGCTCTGCGAGGGACCCTTTTACCAGGGAATGTATGATAGGATGAGGGCTAACGGTTTTAGGTGGAAAGAGTTAGATTAGATGTTAAATTCTTCACTGTGAGGGCAGCGAGGTGCTGGAACAAGTTTCCCAGAGAAGCTGGGGATGCTGCTCCCTGGAAGTGTTCAACAACAGCTTGGATGGGGCTTTGAGGAGCCCCGTCTAGTGTCCCTGCCCATGGCAGGGGGGTTGGAGCTAGATGATCTTTAAGTCCTATTCCACCCCAGACATTCCTGTGATAGATTGTACATGGCTCCCCTCAGGAAGCTGCAGGAGTTGCATAGCTGCCTGGGCCACTGCCCAGTGTCAGTGGCTGTCATCTCTGCAGCTGTCAACATAACTAGAAATGATAGACAAATTGTCCAAGGAGTTAATCTTATGAGTGATTATTTTGAAATTGCCCGTCACTGCTGTTTGAGTCCTGCTTTTGCTGTGTCGCTTCATTTTCATCTTCTGTAACTTCTGTTGGCAGTTCAATCTTGCAGCATTCAGTGTGTAACAAATGCTGTAGAAATGTAGCCTGTACTGCTGAGATTGTGAAGTTAATAGAAAGTTCAGTGTTAGGCATGGGCGGATCATAAAAGTGTTTCCCGAAGTGGCTTGTGATAACCAGGAGCTGTCTGTGTGGGTATGAGTAGACCTGGCAGCCTGTATGAACCAGCTGACGTACTGTGGGCTTTGAGGGCTGTGTGATCAGCAAGCATTTCAGTGTGCTTGGGAGAAGGGCAGCAGGTTTCATAACACTGTCTTGACTAATTCTCTGTCTGTTGCAGGTGCTCTTACATGTTACAAATAAAAGTCATCCCGAGTTTTCTCTCTTTAGAGTTGAGATCTGCCTTGAAATAGGATCTGGATCTGGTGTCGTTTCAACATTTCTAGCTTCTTCCATTATTGGATCCAGTGCACTGTACATGTAAGTAAATTAGCACTGAAAGTGTGGTGTGCAAGAATACTTTGTCCTCACACGTATACTTTTCATTTTCACATTTTAAATACTATTCTTTTCACAAAGAAATATTAGCTCCAATCTACAGATATGGAAATCAAAGCAGAGAAAGCCTAAACTATTTACTGCAGGTTCTGTAACAGTTGTGTGACTAGAATTTCATTTTCCTACTTCTTAGACAAATTGCTAAGCTTACCATGTGTCTCCTGGGTTGAGTCCTATATTTTAGCCACTGGCTAGTCTTACTAAGGTCTGATGACACAACATTAGTTACCTGGGTGTTGGCAGTAACTGAATTTTATTAAAGACTTGTATGCATCTATATTTACGCAGAGCGAGTGTGGAAATGGAAATGCTATTCTTGAGCTTTCAGACTCCTCAAACCGTTCAGTGTGGCGTTGGGGGGGATTCAGTTGCTGATACATTGTGTGTATTTTATTGGCTATTTTTTGCTAGATACTTGCGAAGTAAAGGATGTTGGAAAGGGTATTTTCATTGAGAGTACCTACATTAGGGTGGGGTTCACAGGGGTAAACGTTCCCGTATGGCAGCCAGTAACTCTGTAATATTTTGCTTTCAGATGTACAGATATCAACCCAATGGCAGCTTACTGTACAATGGAGACAGCTCTGCTTAATAATGTTCACCTTCAGCCAGTCATTACTGACTTGGTAAAATAGAAGTTTCAATAATATCTTCTTTATAGTTTTTGTAATTTTTAAAATATTTATTAGAGGTAATGAAAAGGAACCATGAAGTCTAGAACAAACATTCTCTTCATACACACAGATTTAAAAAAAGAAAACCACAAAATGCCTATTGAAAGGAAAGACCAAACTATTCAAGCTCTACCAATCAAATTTAAGCTTTGAAAATTCTTTGAATTAATTTAAAAAATAAATTAAGTGGATATCATTTGGAAGATGCTGCACAATGAACTCTGCAGCGACCTGACATTGTCATAGCCCTTCCTCTACGTGCTATGCAGTTCTTGGTTCTCAGCTCATTCTAATTTAAATAGGAATTGTGTATGTTGTTAGCTTTTTCTCCATATCAAGTTTTGTAAGAAACAAAAAGTAAGTTTCTCATCTCTTTAGCAAGATCTTTGTTTAAAATACCCTGAATATCTATGTTCATAACAGATGCTGAAGATAGGCAACAATAAACGGATGAACAACTGGTCATACTCGATAACTGAACTGCAGTTGTCACAGATTGGTTATTTTGGGTAACAAGCATTAACTGAGGGTAAATTCAACATTCAGTTATATCTAACTTAAATTCTGAACTAAGTAAGAATAATAAAGTACTGCCTTTGTGTCCATATATGCGTCTCTTGCTCTTTTACATCCCATACATAACATTGTCTTAAAACTACTGAAATTGTTCTGTTATGCATGGGTACCTCTTCTTGACGCTTCTTTTGCACACAGAAAGTCAAGTTTGTGTTCCTGAGCCAGGCTGAAGCACTCAAAATATTCAGCACTATGTAACCGTAATTTTATAAAATGTTTGCATTCTTTGTTTCAAAAAACCCCAAAAGAATCATCAACTTCTTCTATAGGTCAAAGGTCTGTCTCCGAGATTAAATGGGAAGGTTGATCTACTGCTATTCAATCCACCATACGTGGTAACACCTTCGGAAGAGGTAGGAAAATTTGAGATGCACAATAAAAATGGTATTTCTACTATTTCAGAGGAGAGATGGTAAATCATATGAGCTCTGGTATGCAAACTGCAGGGTTTTTTAAATAGTACAGGATGCTGCAGGACCAGCATTGTTCTAATGAAAACAGCACTCGTTACTAGGGTTGCTTAAAGAACACATAGGAATAAGGATTGTTAGCTGCTGCTTCTCAATACCTGCATTCTGCAGTAAGAATAAACCACGTAATACTTCCGTTAGACATGCTAAGCTAGTCTTTTAGAAGACTTTCAATGGAAAATGCATTTGTTTCCTGCAAAATAAAGATACTCTGCTTCTGCAAGTTCCTACTTTCAGAATTTGACCCATGAAAACCTAAAGAGTTTTCTGGCCACCTTCCACTTGGCAAACAAGCTCATAAAACATTCCAAGAAAATACATATAAAGCTTATGACAAAATGTAGCCCTTTTAATTCAGTTTAGAGCTCGAAACAGAAGTAGTAAGCTCATCATGTAGGAAGTATTCTTCATGTAATTTTGTTGCCTAAACTGATCTGCTGAATCAACGTCGTCAGACATCTATGGTGATGTTTCTTATAATTACCACTGACAATCCCATCATCGTGTATTATGACAATCTTTGTTTTCATTCTTCCTAGGTGGAAAGCCATGGAATAGAGGCATCCTGGGCTGGTGGCAAAATGGGCAGAGAAGTAATGGATAGAGTTTTTCCATTAGTACCAGACCTCCTTTCACCAGGAGGGTTATTCTACTTGGTCACAATTAAAGAAAATAATCCAGGTGATCACTTTCCTTGGACCCTTAAATGTGCCAAACCAGATTTAACTTTGTATTTATCAAAATCCTGATCATGGCAATGTTTTCTAGGTTACCAGACTTCAGTAAAGTAGTACTTAACTACTAACTTATGGTGATAGCAACTAATGAAAGATTGATAGCATGTATTGAAATACATTGTTCTAGGTCTTTATGTAGAAATGCTGTAGATAACTAGAATGTACAGGCTTTGTACAAACCATGGCATCTCTGGACTCTTGTGCTTCTGATCTTTCAGGTTTGTGTGGGTGTCTAATCTACAGAGAGACTTCTACATACCCGGATGGAACTTACAAAAGCAAAGCAAGCCTTTAGTTAGAAACATGATGTCTTTCATTTTGACATGCGTAGAGAAAAGATTTGGCCTTGTTCCTTCTGATGTAATGCTTAATGGCTATACATTATCAAGTAGTTTCAAGAAGAAAGATTATTCTTTCACACCTGATGGATTAGGCAGCTTGTGGGAGAAGGTGCCACCAATTTCAGTTTCTCATGCAAGTTAGCTTCATAACTGAATTGTTCATTGCTACTAATAATAACAAAATACAGAACTTCAGTTAGTAAATGGGAAACTTTATTTGTTCTTGGTGAAAGACTACTTTGCTTTTTAGATTATTGTCTGAAAGAGGAACAGGATGCAGTTTATAACCTTTGCTTTACAGCTTATGTTTAGTAGATACTTCAGCGCTGACTCTTACAGCCGAATTCTACATCAACTCAGTTGTAACACTGCACTTTTCTCAATTACAGATGAAATTCTGGAAACAATGAAGAAATGTGGCTTAGAAGGCACAAGAGTACTTTCCAGGCAAGCAGGACAAGAGATGCTAACTATCCTAAAATTTAGGAAGTCTTGATAACTGCTCCTAACCTTCCAGATACCAGGCATGCAGACAGTTGAAGAGAGTCCTGAAGCTGTCAATTTTTAAGCCAAGATTTTCACCCTCTTAAGGTGTGTCCTCACTTCCTGATGATGCTAGTGAAACCGATCAAGACTCTCTATTTTTATTCTGGATGTTCACCAGGTGTTTTATCTGCTGTCAGAGGTACAGTCTTCCTCTGGCTTTCTGCAGGACAATGGGGGAAACTGAAATACTCTACCCTGCTGCATTTGCACTTAAGTTCTAAAGACTTTCCCCCCTATAAACAGGTATTTATGTATTTGTCATTGTGGCTTATTAAAATAATGTACTTGATATAATTATTCCTGTTCTAAAAGCTAGGCTATGCCTATGCTGGGTTTAAATGAATACTGGGAATTGCTGTTACTCATTTTGATGTATCAGGTGCTTTTAAGGTCTAAGGGAAAACTATTGAGTTTGTTTCTGTTGCAAGGAAGCAAGTGTACTTTTGAACAGAAAAGATGCAGTAAGTCTCAAGAGCTGGGACAAGGCAAGCTATTACTCTTCTGAAGTCTTCTGGGCAATATTGTGGTGACTGCTCCCTTTTATGCTACCTTACAACAGAGGTACTTAATATGAAGTACTGTACATTAGAGTAAGTGTTCTCATCCATGAAAAAGTACTGGGGGAGAGGGAAACATAAGATTCTATTAAAAAGGCTATTTACAGGGTAGCTGAAAACAGTGACTCTAAGTAGGGAAGTGGAATAAGTCTTCCCTCAAAATAGCTATAAAAAATAGGAAGCTCTTTCCTGCCCACCAGACCCTGATGAAGAGCTTTCCTTGTCAGCCTCCTCTCTGTCCCAGGGCCCACAGTATTTTCTAACACAGTGCTGTCCCAGCAGCATTATGCCTTGTGTGCTGTGTGGTGGGCACAGTCCTGGGAGCAAGAGGTTTTGCTCACATGCCCTGGTTTGAGTTAGAACTAATTCTGTTGTCCATCAGAACAGAGCTCATTCGCTTTCCAGCTCAGACTCTAAGTACGGCACTTTCTGAAGTTAACGGCAGGTTTGTGCAGACAGCGTCTGCTTCTAGCAGTGATAACACTGGGTGTTTGCAGTCACTACCAGGGACTGGGGTGCAGAAAGGATCTCGCTGATGCCTGCTCCTGTGCAGACCAAGGTCACTGCTAAATCCTGTGTGCCACCTTGGGGGTGCAGTGAGTGAGAGGCTGCAGCTGCGGGGAGGAGCGGACAGGACAGGTCACCCTAAACTGGCCAGGGAGGTGTTACATCCCATAGACGTCATATTTGGTATAAAGCTGAGGGTCTTGTACTTTCTTGCCTTCCTCTTCAAGGGCCAGTGTTGTAGAGGGACTCTGTCCATTCTGCCTTCAATCCTAGGCTGAATCCAGCTGCTGAATCTCGTTCCCAGCTGCTGCTGAGCCCAGCCTGGGCCTTCCCCACACCATCAGTGGTGACAGTGACATCGTTGCCATCAGAGGGGGTTGGGTTTGGTATTGGTTTTGTATATATTTGTATATATTTCATTTTATTCTTATTCTCATTAAAGCAGTTTTAGTTTTCTTTTCCAATCTGTAAGTCTCTCTCCCTTATTCCCTTTCTCTTCCCCTTTGGGGAGGCATAAGGGGTGGTTAATAGAGAGCATCTGTCATTCATCTGGTGGCCAGCTCAGCCCTAACACTTGACAACATGCAACACAAAGGTAGAGACAGTCTAGTATGCAACACCACTTGTGGTGTCTGGAAGAATGCTTTCAAAGAAACTGACTTGAGGGCTTGTGTCAACTGGTGTTATGGTAAAAGAGTGAGCTAAAAGTTTACAGGGACTAAGGTCACAAGGATTTTTTGGTAGGTTGCTGAGGCACTGAAAAGATTATTCTGTTTAAGACTTCAGCTTGCTCCTTAATCTGTGTTTTCAGTTGGGCCTTTTCAATACCAGTTTTAAATCCTTTCCATTCTTTCTGTCTCAAAAAAATGACAAGAAATTTATCCTCTGGAAGCCCAGTGTTACTTGTTAAAAATGTAGACTTAAGTTGTCAACAACTAAAAATAATTTCTAGAGCTGTCACCTCAAAAGGTACCAACGCTGAGAAAACGTAACAGAATCTAAAGAAACCCAAGCTGGTGAGGTACAGCCAATTGAGTACGATATAAACTCAGCATCTGAAAATTTATACTATCAATTTCTAAAAGTGAAATTTTAGGAAGAGACATAGGAAGAGAGAGCAATCCAGAGACTGCAGAGATTGACAAAATTCATTTGTCCCCCTCTTTTATTGACTCTTCAAAGAAATCCACCACAAATAACATCCAAGTTAGAATTTATCAGTCTGCTAATGCTGTTAAAAAAAAAGAAATAAAAAAAAAGTGTAGTTGAAGATAATATTAACTTCTAATATGCCTGTCACGTTCACTTCAAGTCCCTATTATGGGACAGTGGAAGTACAGTGTACATTCAGTTCAGCTAATTTTTGAAAACAAGAATTGATCAGTGTGTGTGCCTTCTCTTTAAAAGCCAATCGGCAGTAAACAGGCACTGGTTTTCATTGTCATGTGGAAATGATTGTACTCTCTGTACTTACTTCAGTTTCCGAGTTTTCATGTTTTTAGGGTGCTGGATGACTTGAGAGTTTTTGGGAAAAAGAGACTGTTAAAGGAGAGAGCTCAGTTCATAAACATGTTAATTTAGAGCACGCTATGTTTAAATTTTATGCTTTAACAGAAGGTTTTTACCCTAGTTCCATGCCTTAATGTCCAAGAGCGACAACAGTCTTTTTGTTCCCATGAGAGGAACTGTTACGAATGCGCTACAATCGAAAATCAAGTCTTTATACCACCTACGCTAAATTCACCTGTTATATTAAGAGGCATGATCTGAGTTAAGTGCATAAGATCATGTTAGAATACAGCTAAAATAAGAGGTTTTAATCAACTATGCTGTGGCTGAAACACCACTTCTCAGACATAACTCTGCATTATTTCTCAATTTTTAATATATCTCAGTATCTTTAAAATATACAAATTAAAATAAATTATTCTTATATATTCCCTTATATCAAAGAATCTTCAGACTTACAAAAAAACAGTCCAAAGGTAAATATGTGTCATAACCCACTAGTTAAGAATTTAAAGTAACTGACATTATTTCCAAGTAGTTAGCTTATTTCCACGTACAGTTTATTGCCTCCTCTTCATTTATTATTTAGCTCACAGAAAAAAGAATGAACGTTTTATTTCAGAAGAATGTCTCTCGACAGAGTGGACAAGTGGATTTGTTGCTGGATGTGAACCATTTGTACTGAAAGAGAAATACAACTGTTTAATATATGAATGCAAGGTGAATATCAGAAATGCTGGTTTATCACCAGTAATAACCATTATTTGACAACAAATATCAAAACATTAACTATATTAAAAAAACAACACAAAACAGTAAAAAACTCCCTTTCTACCCATGTATGTGTGCATGTGTGTATATGTACACACACATGTAATTTGTATGTGTATATACACATATCACACACACAAAATACTAAAGTTTTATTCAGAAAAACCTGACAAAGGAATTCTTATGCCATCTCATTTTAGATTAAAAAGATAGCATTTTTAAAACAGCAATAATTCCTCCACTGAATGGCCATACAGAATGCCAACCTGTTCCAGAATACCAATGCCTGCGATGACTTGGATATAGTTAAATGTTAATTATCCAGATCAGCATGGTTTACTGAAGAGCATGCTGCCTAAATTTAATTTCTATTCCCACGTCTGAGCTGATAACAAGATGCTGTTGCTACACTCCATGTAGATGTAAAAGATTTAGTCCAGGTACTTACCAAGCAAGCTGAATGAAACTTTTTCTTGCATGTTCTGCAAGCTTTTTTGGGAAGAGAATAGTTGGAACCATGAATGACTGAAAAACAGATCATGCAATCTTCAACGCCCTCAAAACGTTTATCCACATTATTTTTCCACAAAGATAAGCCTTCCATAATACTTCCATTCTAACAGAGGGAAAAGAGCTGTTAACACTGTAGAATTCATTCAGAATATTCTTACTGTTATTCACAAGCACATGAAGGAAACAAAGCCTGAAGGCTTTATAATCTGAAACTTTATGCAATATATGCAGTAAATAATTTATAAAGGAAACACATGAATACGGAAGATAGTCTAATCTATAGAAATGCAAGCATTCATAACAATGAAAAAAATGCACTTGGGAGCACTTAAAAGGGGATTTTTGAATTTTCAGTCACTGATTTTGGTCTAACCACAGATGATACAACTTTAACAACCACCAATCTAAAGTTTTTAGATTTATTAGGCTGATAATTTTACCTCTCTGTTTCAGCAGCTGAAGAAAAGCAGACGGTAAGAGTGGCCAATTCTATGAAGTCCTGTGAGATCTATTGCTAAGATCCACTATACAGATCTAAAGAGTATCACTTTACTAGGAATATTTTTGTATTATCAGGACTCATTAAGGTTTCGAAACTAGGGGCTTTCTCTGAACTCACCTGATGTGTAAGATACGTGCTTAACTGTAGCATCCAATTGCGCCATTGCTGAACAGCCACACCAACCCTCTTTCCACTCTCAACTGTTATGGATCCCAGTGGGTAATTTGATGGAAGCTGTATTATTAGTTCAATAAATATATCATCAACTGAATAGGTAGCAATGACTTCACGTGCTGCAGACCGAGCTTTTACCTATTAAAAAAAATGCACATATTAAAAAAACTCCACAGAGAGATACGCACCATCTCTAGTATTTTTTACACATATATACAAAAACCATAAATACTTTACCACACATATTAATTTTCTCATTAATTACTTTTCTCAAAGAAAATAAAAATCCATTCATATCTTGGCAAACCAGAAAGAAATTACCAGCTATTTTTCAATCTACTGATTGATAATATTTTTTATAAACCAAAGAGAAGTGTTTTGATAGCATTACCTTCCATTTATCTCCTCAACTTCTCCAACATCATAAACCCCATTCTTTCTGTTTTCTTTCCAAACAGAGTATTAATAAACACCAACTTAATATATCAATATCAAGCCAAATTATGTTTTCATCACAACATCAACAACAAAAATGCCGCCATACAAAACACCGCACTACAGTCTGGTTCTGAGGAGTAACGTTTCTTTTTCTGTTTGCAAAAAGCTGAAGTAAATAAAAAAAAGGACAAAAAGTCTTACTAACCGTCATGCCGTTAAATAACTGTGTGCTAGTCTGAACAGAAGATATTTCCTGTGAAGAAAGCACGCTGCTGACATACTTGCTTGTGAATTTATCTACAACACTGAAGACACGTTTCTCACAGCTATTCCACCAAAGCCTGACCATGGCGGGCAGGTCTTTCAGTGTTATATGGTACACAGAGCAGGCCAAGTGCGGAATCTGGGATGACAGGGCTCCTGTCCCTGAGAGGGAGAGAAAGGCTGTTGAAATACTCTGACACATCAGTCACAAATGTTGGTTCCTCCACACCACATACCAAAATTCTGATACCAACACGACCGTGTTAACTGGAATTTCCTGTACCTGCTCCTTCCCTATTTGCTACTCGAAGTGCTTGTTTGACTCTGCCTTTCTCCACCCGTCTGATTTCTCTGTTTCTTAGGCTAACACTTCACAACTGGAATTAGCCTTCTAATTTAGAGATGAACTACCAGAAATCAAGAATACTTTCATATTCTAGAAATGACAAAATGCTCACTCTGAAGTGACCAACCAGTAAGATGTTTGGAGCATGTTTGAGGTTTGCAGTGTTCTATAGGAAGAGATAAGGGAAATCTCTCTCTTAGGATGTCATGTTATTAATTCTTTCTTATTGTCAACCAGATAAAGTGTTCTGTAACATACAAGCAAAAAATTAAGAAATGTAAACTCAGTAACTTTGCTTACATATATACAGGTACCTAAAATAACAATCTCAACTAAGTAACTTCAAAAATAATTATCTTTTTCATACCTCTCAGCTAAAAAATACAGTGTATCTTCTCTCATTATGGTTGATTAACTCGTGGTCCTCTGAACAGCATGACAAAATCACACAATTTAACATCTCAAATATTTAAAAAAACTTTAATTTGCTTTTATATATTTATTAAAATAGAAAAAAATCCATTTAACATAAAAAAAATCTAGAAAAAAAATGAAGTCCCAGAAGAGATCACGCATTTTTAGTATTTTGGAATCTTTGCATACATTCAGGATCCAGATAGTAGCAATGTATTACTCCTGCCCTCCTGCACTTCCTTGTTGTTTTGTTTTGGTAGGATTTTTTTATTTTTCTGATAAACATTTCAACTTTGCTTAAGCTTCAAATGGGAAGCTAAAAATCTTAGCCAAAGATTTTTAAACTCATGTATGTATTTGCCTGTGTATCTATTTATATAGGTAAGATTTTCTAAGTACGTATTTTTAAGCAGGAAAGCATATTTAATCTTCAGCAATATCGAAACTCTCTCAAGCACATAAATAAAATTTTTACTAACCTTTAACATCTAAATGAAGCTCTTCGGTAAAGAAGGTTTTTGTGTCCTTAGTTGGAACTTCTGAAGTTGGCCCAGAAAAGACAGGGTTTTCAGGCATAAGCCTGAACAAGTGATAAAGCAGTTTATTCAAGCTTTTAGTTCTTCTAAGGTATTGTGAGTAGAGAACTCGCAGCTGATAGTGTTAAAAAAACAAAAACAAACTTTAAAATACAGATGAGACTAAATAAATATAGCTTATTTTGTAAATAATACAAATATGTTTTTGTAGCAAGGCATAGCAGGACTGTGATTCAGCACAAGTGTTTAGAAGAATGATTTACTTCTTTACACTGTTTGAATGTTAAGATCATAAAATGTAGCAAGCTTGTTTGAAAATGCCAGAAAGAATCATCTGTTAATAAATCTTAATTCTTTATTACTCTAATATTCCCATCCTTAAACTATTGCAGTGCAGAAATCTAAGTCTATTGATGCTTTCAGAATTCCACTAATTCCACAAAAACAAAAGGTAGGAAGATACATAATTAAAAGAATTAAAAGGCTGGATGGAACTTCAAGATTCAAACCAAATAAGGATGTCAAGTAATTCAGGTAAAAGGAAAAGACTTGGAACATGTACCTGAGAAGAAGCTGCTTTGAAGAAAGCTAATGTTAACTTCCAAGTGAGGAGATATCCTAGAACAAGGCAGAACTCATCGCTCAGGGGCTGAATAACTGCAAATTCTCCAACTGGAATGCATTCCAGGATGTTTTCTAGCAAGAGTTCTTGAGTGGCCAGGAGAGACATAAGAGCCGCTGGAGGTGATCTGTGAAATAATGTTATCTGGCATAGTAAACTCAAATCTTGAGCAGAGAATTCACTGCATTTATATTGACAGCTTCCCTAGAAAAATGTAAGTAAAGCCAGGTATGTAGAACGTAAAAAAGAGGTCTTTTATTACAGGAAAATTTACTTTCAGATTCACGTATTAGTGCTAGATTTTTTTTTCCCCTGAAATGGGAAGCTAGTGTTTTTACTTCTTGCAAGACAAATATAAACCGGATGCTGACCACTTTATGTGAAAGTGGTCTATGGCCTGATTTAACCTACAGCAGGGACAGCTGGTTTGCTTGCTTGTTTCGTTTGTCAAGTCACATGAACAAATCAACAAAGGATCTCCTAATGACTGAGTGTGTTGGGTTTGGTCTTTCCAACTGGATTAAAAAGCCTCCTGCAGCTCTGTAGTAAGGGAAGGTATTAATCACTGGGCTGAAGTTAAAAAAAAAAACCAAACAAAACAAAGGAGTATCAGTTACTACATTCCTTCTTCAAACTGTTGACTTTATTGGATACAACATATATAAAATACCCAGGTTCAAGAAACTGTGCAGGTGGACACATCCTGAACACAGGAGTCCAGTAAAAAGTCTGTCAGGATTTTACAATATAGAGTACATATGTTATACTTACCCTAGTAGCTGTACCTAGAAAACAACTGCAAATACTGGTTTCCAGTTTTAGCACAAAGCAGACTTGACCAATTATACTGAATATTTTCAATAGCTATGACCTATTGTCATAGCCATGTCATTTTTTTCCTTTTAACATCTCCTGACAGACAAATACCCTGCTGCAAATCTCAACTCCTGTAAAACTTTTTAAAAATACAGAAAACAGTCACAGAAAAATGTGAGGAAAAATTACACACAATGCCAATTCCTCCTCTTCGTCACCATAAGATTTGAGATCTTCATCATCAAATTTAGGCAGTTCAGGCATTAATCTACAGAAATAGGGAAAGGAAATCAGATTTAATTTTTAGTATTTTAATATACGTGATGCATAGTTCTTTGCTCACCAGTGTCAGCATTAAAATAAGCAATAAAATAATGGCATTTATTCGTTAATAACAACACAGAATCTTTAAGACATGTTGCCACTGCAAATTTGGTTCCTGAACGACAGTAGCCAACATGCACGTAGCCTTGCTTGGTTCTTTTCCAGACCTTTTACACCTCCTGAGTCATGCTAAAATAAACTTCTCTCTCTCAGAATAAAGCTATTGCAACTTCATGCCTCTAAGTGAAAGATAATGGCAGCTTCTTATGCTTAAGCCATCTGCCTCACAGGCTGCATTTTGAGCAGTCAAATGCACATGCTGTTTTTCAAATTCTCTATTCTGTTGGTATTAGAGATATCCAAAAAGTTCACAAAAATACGACACATTTTTATTCACTTTCTTCATTTTCTTATCTACACCAGTGAAAATAAAAGGGACAGAACTATTTAATGATACCATCAGACCCAGATCAAACCTGCAATATTTCCATTTACATTTTAGTATGAGTATTAAAATGGGGACTAAAAATAAATAGCTTTATACTTATGATACTGATACCTATTTAACTATGGTTCAGAAAATAAAACCATACCTTCATGTACTGCAGTAAAACTCAGTATAACATTTTGAGTACTTTTACAATTAAATTTAACATTCATAGCTTTATATAATATTGTCCAATACAGAAGACAAATTGCCCACTTAAGGATTTCCTCTCATAATGGAATGTGACTTTGCTAAACACACTTATAAGTGCATGTTCTACAGCCCATTTGAAAAAAAAAAGGGGGGTGGGGTGGGGAGGTGCAGTGAGAAAAATGAGAAATTTGTTGATTCTTACTTATACAACATGTGGTAGACAGAAATCTGCACAGGTCTAGCTCGGAAAAGCAACAATGGAGATAACGTATTTAGTAGAGTCTGGAGCTTATCTGGAAGATTTGTTTTCTGGCCTGCAACAAACTTTGCTGGCAATTTATGGTTTAACAACTGGTCCTTCGAGATGTATGTTAGAGTTTCACCCAAAGATGTTAACACAGAGTTCTGAAAGGAGCCTTCAGATGCATTTTTGGTTTCCCCTATTTAAAATAAAGACAGACAAGCTGTGATACAGAAGGTAAGGAGGATATAATGAACAAGCATTACTAGAAACAACTCAGACTCGGCTTATTAGAATCCATCTAATCTTTAAAGTCACAATGTAAAGTGCAATTACTTTACTAATTAGCATGTAAGTGTTCAAAAAAGTGAGTTTTTATAAGCTGTGTTGATATAATACTCCTATACACTCAAAAATACAGCCTGTTGAGTTCTATTTTGGAATAGCCTGACAGGCACCACTGTTATTGTCCTTGCCATATACTTGCCTGCGACTTTCACCAACAAAGGTAACAGCAAATTGTGAACCCCTTCAGAAAAGAATTCTTTCCATTCACTGATCAAGTTCACGGGAAGGTTTCCAGTAGTTTCAGGAGTTGCAGCTTCAAAGTAAGCACTAATGGCAGATGCCAAGTCACAACTGACACAAGCAAAAATCTGCACAAGTGGGACGTGATAAAGCGAATAGTTTTCACTTGTTGTCTAGGAGGAAAAAACAAGAGGAAGATTTAACTTATTTTAAAGCAAATTTGTATCTGTTTCATATTCCCTGTCTATACCAGAAAGCATCGCTTTGAAGAAGTCTCAACTGAAAAAAACATTTTAAAACAATTTGGAGGAAAAAAAACATTTAAAAATATAATCCATATTTCAGTAAGAGTTGCTGAAAATTTATTTCCAAGTCTCATCAACATTTAGAATCCAGGATCACTTCCCTTATGCAACCTTCTTTATATTGAGTGACACAAACTGCCACCGAGTGGATTCTAACAGAAATGTACACAGCTGTAGCGTCTCTGGAGCGCTTGTGCAGCCAAGTGAGCCAAAAATCAATGTGAAGTGCTCTCACTTTTCTCTCCCAAACGTAAAAGCTGTACCAATACCATGCCTGTATTTCCGAATCACGTAAGGAAATCAGCAACACGCTATTGTACACCTAAGTAAGTGTTGAAGTGATCAGGAGAATATTGAGACAAAAAGAGAGAAAAGTAGAGAATGAAAGATTCTGTATCTTTATTTGATTAATACCGAAGTATTCATTCAGACTTGTTTTATACACATTAGAATACAACCTTGATGTTTCATGTGATCATTTAGATACTGAAACAAAGATACTGCTTTTCATTGAGTTAATTTTTATATGTCACGTCAGAATTAGGTCTTAAAGTAATATTATTTTTCAACAGCCACCTACAGCAGACACATTTCAAAATTATACTCCAATTACCAACGCCATCACTAAACACCATATTACTTCAAGGAGGAGGTAATTTCATCTTCATATACAAAAAGAAACGGGAGATGCAGTATGCTTGTACCTTTTGAGCCACACATGATCTTTGGCAAAATTCAATGAAACAGGATTCTGTGCAATTCTTTTGAACAATGTGTCAAATACTTGCTAAGCTGAGATAATTATGGCCCTGCCATATCCACAGAATAATCTGAAAAGGTAAGTACATCAAAACTGGAGATGCGACATTAGCACTCGTGGTAGGTAAAGTTTATTTTCTTGCTTCTGTCTTTCGATTGAGATGCTTTTTCAAATAAGTAAATCTTTGAAGTGGTGAGTACCCAGCTATTAATATTGATCATTACACTGAAGTACTAGAAAGCTAGCATACAAATTACACAAAACAAAGTTAAATTTGTTAAGTCCACTGTGTTCTAAAGTCTAAGTAAGAATCACTGGGGGCCCTCCGAGTTCCATTCCTCTGGGCAATCCTCATGCATCTTTGTTGCAAATTAATTGCTACATGGCATAGCTTCTACAGCCTTTTACTGTGTCATCCTGATGCCCAACTTTCTACCCTGTAAATAGATAGGTGAACTTCTAACATGCAACTTTCAAAGTTTTAGGATAAAATAGCAGTTAGACAGCACAGTAAGATTATAAAAATGTGGTTATTTTGTAGCCTATTGTTTCAATCCCCCACCCCACTGCCCTGAATCAGCCCTCTAGGTTCAGAGGGCATCAGGAGAATCCCATAGAAGCTGCAATGCAATTGTTAGTAATAGTCTCTGTTGCATTACCTCTAACCAAGCCAGCATGGAGCACATGATAAAGTCCCATTCACTATCAGCCAAAGGAGCCGTGGAATACTTCAGTAGCAAGGGAAGGTAACGGATCATCTCTATGTTGAAACCAAGCAACTCAGCACTTGTTTCTTTCAGATTGCTGTAATAAAAACACAACTAAAGCTTACATACTCCATGTTGTAGATACGAGTGCTTATATTCTTTCCTTCATTCCTCCTCTTAGGACAAATTAGGCTTGCACAAGGCTCTGCCCTAATGCTTTTGATACTCTGTCTTTCAAAGTCATAATACTACATTAGCTGCCAAGTCTATTTAAGTCAGTCAACACGTACAAAACAGACTATCAGAGCTCACTTGCATGTTACACAGATTCCTAAAACTGTACAATTTACACATTCGCTCAAGTAACATACCTACATAGACCATGAAATTTAGCAATTTTACTAAATCAATGCAAGAAAAATAATCAAAATTTAAGTTACTGATTTTAAAAATAAAATATAAGCCCTCAGGTTATATATAAGCCTTCAATACAAGACTTTGTTGCCTGAATTTTTCTTATTATACTCCAGACAAATGAACCTCAGTATATTTTCACTCCTTGCTGGAAGCTCTCCAAGTTATGTTTTCAGGTCCAGAATTTTAAAAACCAGACATCTAAGTTTGGTATCCAGGTTTTCTTTCTGCTTCCTAAATAAGCAATCACAATTTGGAACTGAATATCCAGCAACTACAAAAGTTGGTCAGTTCGGAATACGTTGAATATGTTGAAACCTAGGTGCATTAAAAAAGCTCCTAGTTTCCCAGTCTTCACCACTCAAGTAATTTTTCACAGAATCACAGAATTATTTGCTTGGAAGAGACCTTTCAGATCATGAGGCCAACTGTTCACCCTGCACTGCCAGGGTCCCTAAACCAAGTCCCTCAGCGCCACATCTACACGGCTTTTAAACACTTCCAGGGATGGGGACTCCAGCACCTCCCTGGGCAGCCTGTTCCAGTGCTGGACCACCCTTTCTGTAAAGAATTTTTTCCTAATATCCAACCTAAAACTGCCCTGGCACAACTTACGGCCATTTTCTCTCGTCCTGTCACTTCTCACATGGGACAAGAGACCAATCTCAACCTCTCTACAACCTCCCTTCAGCTAGTTGTAGAGAGCAATGAGGTCATCACTGAGTCTCCTTTTGTCCAGACCCTTCTGCCACTCCCCATAAGATGTGTGCTCTAGACCCTTCATCAGCTTCGCTGAACACGCTCCGGCATCTCAACGTCCTTCTTGTAGTGAGGCACCAAAACTCAACACAGTATTCAAGGTGCAGCCTCACTAATGCCAAATATAGCGGGACAATCACTTCCCTGCTCCTGCTGCCCACAC
>NW_010400455.1:21990-22781 GCF_000710305.1 Buceros rhinoceros silvestris | reverse complement strand
AACAGCCCCCCTTTTTCAACCTGCGACAGAACTTCAGCCAGGGCAGAAGCTAGGTCCTGCCTCCCATCCCAGCTGGTAAGACATCCATATAACACGTGGATGTCTGGGTGTGTATAAAGAGAGGAAAATACTCTCTGAAGCAGTGCTCAACAATCCCACAGAAAGAATTGATTCAAGACCAGAGATGTCAAATGTTTGAGACTTCAGTCGCACATCAAGATAAAGGGCATGGAAGGTTTCCTTTTTAAACTACCAGCAAGTTCTGGAGTCAAATAATTGAGCTGAAAATTTCTGATGACAATGATAGCAGCTTCTAGCCTTCAGGGGTTTTCAGGATAATCTGAATACACTAGCCCTAAATTAAAAAAAAACCCCAAACTTAAAAGCATGGTCTTAAAGAAACCTTCAAGATTAAAAAAAAGTACACTAAAATACAGGTCCTTGCCAAATACGGCCGAGGCAGACTTCAGTGAAGAACTGCCATACACCAAGGATGTGGGTAATGCTTCGTTACACCGCTTGATTCTTCCCCAAAGTGAGGTAAGTTCTACTAAAAAATAACAAATTCTCCACAAGTGATGAAGATGCTGCTTCTACTTTTCTCCCCTCAGTCACATATGCTTTCTTTAAAACAAACAAACAAATATTGGAGGAAAAATAGAAATAAATAAATAAATGTTTTGACAGCTACATAATAAAATGCACCCATTCCCTAAAAAACTTTGCTGATAAAAGGACATCCTCTGAGACCAGCAGTTCAGTCTTCAGTGTATCATGCAGCATTCAGCAAA
>NW_010400455.1:18725-21879 GCF_000710305.1 Buceros rhinoceros silvestris | reverse complement strand
GCAGGAATCTGAAAAACCTTCATAATAATCCCTTCTATAAATTAGGTTTCATGACAGACTGCATGCCTCCAAATTTCCCTCTCTTCAACTGAAATATGTATGTTTACAATCTCCCACTTCAATAATATATACTTTACTTAGTGGTTTCACACAGGATAAATCAGGCTTATGTGACTGAAAATGGCAGAAGCTAGGTATCTGCTCTCAAAATAATCACAAAAACTCATATCCTTAATGGACTGGGTTCCTTCCAGCTAGTTCATAAGCAGAGTAAGACTTGTATCTCCAGAAACACTGATGTCCTCAGAACATTATCTATTGTTAAAAGGAATTTCCAACCTAATGTTAACTCTTTCCTCCAAAATGCTTTCAAACATCACTTACTTTTGATAAAGAAAATAACGTGAAGTTAAGACTGATGCACTTCTGTGACTCTTCTGCAAAGAAAAATTACCTACGCTGAAAAATCTATTTCAGTAAATGTGAAATAATACCCAAGATTGTTATACTTGTCTGCTCCTAAGCACAGCTTGGTAAATTCCCTTTAAACTGGTTATCTGCTCTGTTTTACGGACCAGCGGCAGGACTGCCCGGGAGCGCAGCAGCACAGTCCGTACACGAGCCCCGCAGTTCACGCCCGTGACTTAACCCCCTGTGCAACGAGCGGCAAGCAGGTGGTAAATTCCCTTTAAACTGGTTATCTGCTCTGTTTTACGGACCAGCGGCAGGACTGCCCGGGAGCAGAACGCAGCGCAGCAGCACAGTCCGTACACGAGCCCCGTAGTTCACACCCGTGACTTAACCCTCTGTGCAACGAGCGGCAAGCAGGCGCTCGTGGAATTTATCCCACAAGATAAACTGCACAGGTGGAAACATGTACAAAAATCCCTCGTCAGGCACGCTTTACAGTGGCGGGGGAGGGTATTCAGCCCCCAACTAAACAGGATTTTTCAGTGGCGGGGAAGGATCTTCAGCCCCAAACTAGTCAGGATTTTTCCTTGCTTATGTTTGCCGGTAAAACCTGAAGCCAAACTGGCACTGCAGCCGTTCTGCGCGTTGAAACCTGCTGGACAAGTACGTTGCATTTACAACAGTGACCAGGAAACTACCGAGATGCAAAATAAGCAATTCCTTTGTGACATTTGCACTTTTTTCCTTTAAATCAATTGATAATCCTTGAAAACGTTAGCCAACATAACCATGACATTGTACGGAGGACACACAGGTGATTAGTAAAGCAATGACCTATCACCAAGGACGAGTTCCATACTCCTTTTCCATTCACGTTCTGTTCTAATGGGATGGGCACTAGAATTTAACTGAAAAGTAAACAAAATAAATGTCTAGTAATTAAAACTAAACTATGGATTGGAAGGGAATCTAGCAAGTAACGGAAATGTTTTAGATGTTAAAACAACCTCCCCAAAAAAGGAAAGCAGTATGTGCGGTTGGAGATACAGACCGTACATGGGACTACGTTCATGCATGTTTCTGAACTTGTATCTTTTGGCTATCATTTCATCCACAGTTCTAAGGAGGAAAAAAGACTTCTTCCTTCAGTTGTCCTCAGTTTCTGAAGTTTGTACAAATCATTGAGTCTGTATAATTGTTCAAGGAAAAACAACTGTTGTAAATAATGGACAAAGAAATGCCATTACAATGCAGTAAACTTTTAAAAGTTTTGTCATTTTGTAAAGTGTTTCTTTTTTCAACCTGGTACCATTAAATATGTCAGATTTTAGATTCCACTAGGTGTTATGTTACCTAATCCTTAGCACATTACGCAGAGAAAATGAAATAAAACATGGATTAGCGGCTTCTTATGAAAATGGGATGGTTTGTAACTTTCCCTTTTTCCTTGATTGCAACTCAAAAATCACAGACAGACGTAACAACACCCCCACTTCACACTCCAGTTCATTATCTCTTTGCATCAGGCATAAAATCACCTGTATTATAGCTGTAAAGCAAGCGACCTCAGCATTCTGAGCACTTGCACAAGACTGGCCTCGTGAGAACTGCATAGCCTCATACAAATCATTTATTTGGTCTGACAAGACGTCAGAATTGGTACATAAAAATAACTTTCAAAGCTGACAGTGATGCTCGTGTGATTTTGGCAGTTTATCCTCAGTCTCTTGGGAAAATAGTGCCAAAGGTAACAGCTATAACATTCAAACCAGCAGCTACTCTTCCTGCCCAAACTCCAAGGCTGTCAGCACACCAGCAGAGCCGGGTACAATATTCCAATCCTCTTCTCTGTTAACTTCTACAGAGCAAGCTGGGAAACCACTTGCAGTACATTTAAAAAACAAGATGAAGTCATGCCTGCAAGAAAATGACCCTGGTCCGTGTAAGCACAGGAAAATTACAAGAGAGCACACCAGTTTCAGAGGAACTGCTTTTATGCACTGTGCATTTGTAGTTCCCGATTCCAAGCACGATTCACGGAACAGACGTGACTCACATATAACACAGGCACCTTCCACATAACCTCAACCATATTGACTCCACTGACTGCACTGGGACCACTCATTACCACTCACCTTACCACACTTTGGAGGATTTCTTGAAAAAAAACTAATCATTTCTCCAAACTAAAATTTCTGTATATAAACAACTCCTTTGTTTCCCACTCCGAGCTTTTGAAATGCTTTGCCTCTGAAAATTGATTCATTTCCTGCACGATGTTTTGCATTAAAGATTTGTTTCTAACTGATGTCACTAACCAGTTAAACAAACAGAAGCTGCACACACCTTAATCTATATTTACAAAGTTGAGTAAGCTTTGTGTATCACTCATGGCACAGTTCTGCCTAAAGCTGATGTGAATTATTGTCCTATTCCCACAGGAACATGGATTAGCTGTAAAAAAATACACGTTAACGCCACAATCCACTCTGCCAGGAGCTGAACAAGCACGGATCCCACTTTTTGAAGTACCCAAACTTCTGTCCCTTCATAGTCAAAGGCATTGGCTCAATGCTTTTTTCTGCAGCTAACAAACATGCAATCTGTCATATAGTCTAGTTATAACTGATAAAAAAAAAATCTTAAGTACTCTAAAATTTAGATGTAGTGAAAGGTATGTGTATTTGCATATCCCACTCCTACACCTCTGGCATAAGCAGGAAGAAGAGCACTATGTACCACT
>NW_010400455.1:7447-18661 GCF_000710305.1 Buceros rhinoceros silvestris | reverse complement strand
CAGCAGGAAGGAGAGCACTATGTACACTTGCATTCACTTCTAATTATCCAATAAAGTTAAGGGGAAAGCTGTTGCAAATAAGAAAACCACTTTCATAATTCAGGTGTGCTATATGAACACTTATGCATATTATCTCTGAGTAGCTCATGAATAATGGAGTAAGCACACAACCAGTTTTCTTCGCATTTTTAGTCAGGAATTCAGAACAGTCACACTCTCTTGGTATTCATTGCCACGCAATCCTTAATCATATTAAACAACTATTTAAAAACCAACTGTGAAATGTTCATTATAAGTATTTATGTTCTTTAACTTACTAATTTTCTAACAGACTTCCCCTATACCACAGTCTTTCAGCACTACATTTAAGCCAGTCACCTCATGCCAAAAGCCTGTTATCAGGTCTAATTTTAACTGGTCTAGTTTAGTAAACTGATCTAGTCTAATGCAACTTACTCTAGTCAAATACCTGATACAAATCCACAGAATAATTTACACTGTTTTTTTCTGAATGGATTTTCATTTTCCCTACTGCCTCAACTTTCCTCCAAAGCAGCAAACTGCACTGGAAGAAGCTCACCAGCATTTTTACCCTACTGTAATGGTACCTAATACCTTGTTAAAACCTCCCAAGTTTTCCACATTATATCATGTTGCAGATGCCAGCTGTTTTTATTGTTGAAGAACGTAATATTTTTGAAGCATTAGAAGTTGCTTATCATACTGAAAAATCATACCACTCAAGGTCAGAGTGCACATAATTTGTTGGCTAAAACTACAGGGAATTGCTAGCAGTTGAAGAGTTCCATAGTGTTGGGACTCACCTTTCAAGTTCATAAATAAGAACAATCCCAAACCAGGAAAAGGCTAAATCTAGATGGTATCATCCAGAAGACTGTGACCCTGCCAGCACACAACTGCGTGCTAGCATTTAGGATTCTCCGTGCCTATTTAAAGACAAAAACATATTAAAATATCATTTACTAATTGAAAATGGGGTTCTACTAAGTGCCCGGAGATTTATTACCTTCTTGGAAGCACACCTAGTACATAGTACAACAGTTACACAGTCCATGCATCCTTGGCCTGTCAAAGAAGGCTTTTAAAAAGCTCTTACTTGCTCAGTTAATTTTGAAATATGATAAAGTTGATGTTCTCCTATCACACACCTACTTTGTTTCCTAAAAATCATATTCTTACGACAAATTGTTATTACTCCTCCTAACCCCTATATAGACATGGGTATAATAAAATAAGACGTTATTTCGTTACCCTCATTTTGCGCCTAGATTATCCCAATATCATATCCTCTTGCCTGCCAAATGTCATTTTGCTCCATTGGTATCTTTCCAAATAACAATGCAAAAGATCTTTTCCCTGGTCTACTGCTTCATTATATCCCTTTGTGCATTACTCCAGTGATTTCATCATTTACACCAGCTACTCTTTGTCCATCTGTTCACAGTTATAATTCAGCCCTGCCTATCAGGACCCTCTCACTTTGTGCCTCCCTCCTGCTGAGTGAGAGAGGATAGCAATCACCTACCCTTTTCAGCTTTCACAGTCCACTTGTTAAAATTTCAAAACAAGCAACTTGAGAGAGGATAGCAATCACCTACCCTTTTCACCTCTCACAGTCCACTTGTTAAACTTTCAAAACAAGCAACTCTGTTTCTTTCCAGGTCAGTCCTTTTCTCAGGAAGGAGGCACCACAAAATACTCCATTATAATCTTCTAAAGCCCTTTTCTCTTGGCAAAGATGACAACGTGTGCAGACCATGACATCACACTACCCAGTGTTGTTTACCTTTGACTGCCCATGCCCACCTAGGCAACAGTCTTATTTTAAGAAAGTGGGAAAACAGAATATTTATAACATATTCTGCATATAACAGAATTCTGTCATATTCTGTTATACTCTGCATATAACCGAATATAAGCTGCATTTGAGGATTTAATAGATTATTGCCTGCCTTGGTGAACACTGTCCAACTGCAACATATCAAAATGTATTGGCAAAAAGGCTTCAGACTATTACATTTTCACTCCTGGTTGCCATGAACCAAGAGCACATGCAGATTCAAGTGCAACTTCCCATCTAAATGGCAGTAAGCTCTTTTATTTTTATAACATACTATTTCACTCCGTGTCCACAGCCCCAGACGCGAATAAAAAGTGTGTCTGTCTTCATGTTTGCATAGCAAAGTGGGCTCCTCACCCATACCTTCAGCTCTGAGGCACATGCTGTGATAAAACAGTAAAACATTTCCACCGCCCGTGGAAATGCACTTCATTCTTTGAGTCAAGCTTCCATTTGGATGCTGGCTCTAAGCAGTTTGCAGTCATTACATTCACTGAGACAACTGAAGTATCCTGAGTTTTGTTTGTTTGGTGTGGTTTGGCTTGGTTGTTTGGGTTTTTTTTTTTTTACTTACATAAATTAAATAGCAGACATTCTGAATGAAAGTCACCCAAACTTGTAAGACACACATTTATCATTTAAAAATGGTAAATCCTCTGCAAAAATATAATGGTAATATGGCGGAGAAAACCAACTTACCAGCATGGAGGAAAATTATTATCAGTCTCTTTTGCGAGACAGCAGAAAAGGGAACACTGAGAATCCACGACAATACTAGCACTGAGGAACAATGGGCTCTGAAAGAAGCACGGTTCTCCCTTCACCGAATTACAAGCCTCTGAAACGCATATGGCATAATTTTTTGAAATTGTGAAAGCTTTCTGTGCGGTGCCCTGTATTCATACTCCTGAATGATAATCTTGTAAACAATACAGAAAAACATAATGCTTCAAACGACCTGAAGCCCCTGAGGTCTGGCGGGTACACTGCCAGGCACAGAGACATAGGTCTGCTTGGGAGAATCACAAGACACAGGAAAGCTTAACGTCCCTCTGGGGCAATACTTATATCTAACCCAGCAGAAAAAGACACTTACCAGTTAATCCCGTCCAGCTCTGGAGTAATGACAATGTAAAGACAGTCGTGGATAGCTATTTCTCTTCTTTGGAGAGTACTTTGGAGGGACCCAGTGACCCTGCAAACCCAGGGCTATAGCTACGCTGTGATCAACGCAAGCTCCACCTCCTCTCTCTGCAAAGTGGCAGAGGGTCAGGAGGGAGGCAGTAAATATGGATAACCACACTACACAGAGCAGGACACACTCTCATTCACCAGCTCTGCAGCAGACAAGTTCCAGTTGAGTGCAAGACACTCTATCTGACACAGTCAGCTGAGGACCTAAATGCTGCTTAGGAATCGGAGAAGGTATTCCCACACAAATGCACCTACACGTACAGAGGGGAGAGCATTAGCGTTTCTATCCCTGATTTGGGAAGTGTGGAGTCATTTTTGCAGAACTCAAAGTGCTCCAAATTAAACAGCTCCCATTACTGACTCTCTCCCAACAGCAGCTTTTGTCCTTAAAATCGAGATACACACCTCCCAGTTTGCCCCATAGGGACTCTATACACATCTGGGGATGAATGGTCCCACTATAACCACAAAAAGTCATGGAAAGCATCTCTTCTTTCTCCAAGGGACTGGACCACACCAGTTCGTCCCTTTTCCCAGAGCCTCTCTGATTATGACCGTGCAGCCCCACTTCAGGCATTTTTGATGCCATACTGTAAATCAGTAAACCTGAACCTCACTCCTGCTCGATCTGGCTACACATTCATATTACCCCTGTTTTTGAGCAGCTACTGCTGTGCTCTAACTGCTAAATGCTCCACCACATCTCCAGTCCACGCAGGCCAAGATGCATGGAAAGTAACAGGCGATTCACACCTCCACACACTCTCACACCCTCTTGGGGACAAAAGCAGTCACTCACCATATGACTCCAGCGTTATACCTTGCAGCATTTTATTAATTGCCTCACTGTCAGGGAAGCGTTCCAGAAATTGCTTAATAAAATTTCTCATGCCAGCTAAGCCGTGGGATGTGCCCAGTGCACAAAAATCACAGTTTTAAACATTTTTTATTCATTTAACAGAAAGCATCTTACATGCCAAATTTGTAGCCACAGTTCACATCCTTAAAGGCACTTTTCACCATTTTTGGTCTCCCTACATGAAGAACAAAATTAGACTCCCAGCCTATGCTCTGTGACACTTGGGCTATTAATAAGGTGAAGGATGTCATCAATATTACAGAAGACCTGTCACCAGTTGAAGTGAAGCTGCATAGGTGAAGGAGCAATCATTAAGGCTTTACAGACTCACTTTCCTACAGAGAGTGTCAAATATCCTCCCCACGTGTCCTCAAGTGCTGGAGTTCGGTTTTGATCTCTGATTTAGCTGAAAGATGTGTAAAAGCAGGCACAACATTATCCACTGACTAAGTGCCGGAGACAGCCCTGTGTGTTGCTTACTCCAGTGCATAAAATATCTTGGGGTCTTGAAACACGTCAGAATGATGTTTACTTTGAACAGAAATATACCATTATCTTGTTCATAAAGCAGAAAGCTCTCTTTCTGCAGGAAAACTCAACTCACGGTATTTCTGCAAAGAAATACTGCTACGGGAATCCCGGTGCACCTTTGGGAGGACAGCACTTTCTCTTGCCCCCTCCCCTCCTTTCTTAAGCATACATTTCGCTGTTCTGTTTCAGGAATGCATGGGAAAGGCCACGCAGTTCAAAATGGGAAAAACAATATTCTGCAGAAGCAGATCCAATTTCAATTACAAAGTAATATCAGATCTATAAGGGCACAATAGGAAAACAGAATTCATTAAACTGGCTTCCCCCTGGATTCATAACCTTTCTTCATCATTCAGTCTGCAAGATAAAACGCTCAGACTTCTCCCCCAGCAAACATTCCAGTTTCTGCGTAAGCAGCGAATCCTCTGGAGACAGGGAAGGCAGAGAGAGGTTAGAAAACACAGTTCCTTCCGTATCTCTCAGAGAAGTGCCAAACATTATGTAGGGCACAAGCCAGCTCTGCAGGTTCACCATGAACATAGCTCTTCTTGTTTTCCCTGAGTACTGTCAAACCAGCAAATTAGGAATTTCAAAAAGGA
Source organism: Buceros rhinoceros silvestris (assembly GCF_000710305.1). Taxonomy (NCBI): domain Eukaryota; kingdom Metazoa; phylum Chordata; class Aves; order Bucerotiformes; family Bucerotidae; genus Buceros; species Buceros rhinoceros. The sequence continues at coordinate 13,617 of NW_010400455.1, read as the reverse complement.
TTTAAGTGTCACCATGCCCACCTGCTAGTCCTTTAAAAAAACAGGAACGGGTGTTTTAAATAGGAGGGGGAGAGGAGTTGCGGGAGCACATACTCAGATGCAGCGAGAAAAAAAAAGAAGTTCCTTCCTCAGCAGATTACCTTTGCGGCCCAGACTAGAAGCTAAGAGGTTTAATAGAAAAAAAGGGCATTACAAATAATGCTAGTAATACTGAGACAGAGAGCAAGTCAGAGGTCAGTTTAGGGCAAGAGAGGAGCCAGGACGTCACAGGAGTCATTACCTGCCTGGACACCAAGAAGAATATATCAATCTTGGGCCATACCTGCCAAGACCTGGTAGAGTTTTCATCTTTCTTGGAATAGCAACTAAGCACATCTTGGCCAAGGACAAGGAGGGCACCAAAACTGATAGTAGAAATCAGTGCCCCCAAAACGACAAAAGGTCCACCTGTGGACGGTAGGTAGAAGAAGAAAGAAGGCAAAGGCACCTAAATCCACAGCTGCATCTTCCATTTCACTTCCTCATCAATAAAAGACACAGCTAGCAAGTTAATGGGAATGCATCCAACGCGACAAAGTTCTCCCACCCTCAGAATACCTGTTATATATGGAACAACTGAAAAGGAAAGAGAACTCTCTTGCAGTTTTTGGATTACAAAATCTCAAAGCAACACAGCATAAATATTCGCAGAGTAAAAACGGAACTGCAAAAAGGTGCTGGAAGTATGAATAAAAAAATACCCAGTTTCTGTCTATTTTTTCAAGACGCAAGATACCCACTGAACTATTTATCACCTCATGACAGAAAACTATGTATCATTTCCTGTAAACAAGATTGGATATCCAAATAAATTCTAGCACAACAGAAAAAAAGAAGAAAAACAAACAAATTGAAATATGTGCATATTCACACAGAAGATTATGTTAGCAGTGCTAAGAGTTTTAACAGGAAATTCATCTAGGAAGGAAGGGAGGTTTAGTGTTCAAAAATTATTTGTTTTGACATGCTATATGAAAATGCCTACAGGTCACATAAGCATTTCCATTATTCCTAAATTATCCCAGTGTCATTCAGGATTTCACATAATAATGTAAATGTAAAGAATGGGCAAAAATCTGTACTATCAGACTCAAAAGTGCTGGATTTCAATTTAAAAATATGTAAATTCCATTAAGGCTTTGGGAAAGACAGAAAAAAAAAACGTAATATGAGTTGAGAGGGGTCAGCCTAGCAGACCTAAGAAATAAAGGTTTTTCTGATTTTAAAACTGATCAAAAGAAACTAAATTGGTGAGAATAAATTGATTAATAAGCAAGAAGGTGAAGAAATGGAAGGTTCTAAGTTACAAACTGGTTGTTATCAAACCTGATTACTATAAATTGCAGTTAGCAAAACAAAGACATACAAATAATGAGGATATTGTAGAAGTCTTACAACTCTACAGACCATTGTGAGTAAGTTACGGGATGTATACAAACACGCACATTTACACATTACCCTCTGCAGAGAGTGAGTATGTCACCAAAAGCAACAAAATTATAACAGGTGAGCGAAGATAATTCAGTGAGATAGTAAACTACAAAAGGTTACCAATTAAAAAAAAAAGGGAAAAAAAATAAACCCACTAAAGTACAGCATGAAACATCAAAAACCCGTACTTCTGGTAATCACTGTCCAAAGACTAACTCCAGATCACCATCAAGATGATGATCAAAAAAAGTCAATGAGACAAAAGCAGCCAAGATTAGTATGAATCTATAACAATTCTTTGCATGTTTTCTGTGAAATAAATACAGGAATCGACAAACCAGGGAATGATGTTTATCAACAGATCTACGTTTCTGCTGTGCATCCAAAACAGCGTATTGCCCCACTTCCAAAAATAAAGTAGAAACCATTGCTTGGAATTGCCATGAGTACAAGCACTGCAAAAAGGAACGGAAACTGTCTGGAGGACTTAAGATAGGGTAAAGACAAAGAGATGCTGCTGGTGAGCTAGTTAGACTATAGCCTCACCGTATCGCAGGCACACTGTTGGTATCTTTATCCACGATGGAGAACAGCTACTGAAAGGCAGGAGTAGAAATCAAAACCAAATTCTGCAGAGCAGAATTACAACTCACACATCTCCTCCTGCTGCAATCCAACCCAGCCCCTGGTAGTTCTTCCTACACTCACAAGCTCCATCAGCCTCTACGAGAACAGGAAGATGGCAAGTTATTTACACAAACCTAACTGCAACGGAGGTCATTTCTTGACACCTTAAAGCAAATGGGAAGTAAAATGTTAGGAGGGAAACAGATTAGAAGAGTAAAAATCACCTCAGCAGTCGGAATCTTAGATCTATGAACTTCGTGTTCTTTCACTGGAAAGCATTTCTAAATAATAGAATAAAACAAAAAAAGGTGCAAACACTGGGTGGGTATAGTTAACGCTGCCATCTTCTCTGCAACACACCACGTAACTGCTGAAATCTGTACACAGCTGAAGTCTTGCTCTATTCCACATACATATCAGCATCCCACCACTGGGAATTTCTTCTTCTACAGCAGTATTATTCTCACCTTTACTTGAGCTGAAACTCAGGCCACTACATGAATTACTCTGTGCAGTCTCTTCGTTACAACATTAATTAAGCATTGCCTTATTGTGTTTTCACCATAAACTATTATGGGTAAGGTACAAACCAGCCTCTGATTCTCAAGAAGCTACACGGATGAAAACTGCTATTTATGTGGTATTTGTAATCGATGCTCAAAAAATAATCAGAACACAACCGGCCTGAACCTGCATAAATTATTGTTAATTTTTCACTTGGATGTGCCACTCCTTTTGCTTTAATGCCTACAAGCCAGCCGCACTGTTTGGTTTGGGAACTGACAATTTCTGCTCAAGTCTCTGTTCTGGTGGCTGTAAAGCACCAACTGTCACACACATGAGAAAACTAATCCGGAAATCCTGGCAACGTGAGTGGATTCTCCAGTCAAAACAGAAAAGCCTCCCTGGATCTGCACCTAGCAACTGGCGCCACGAGCTGCTGGAGCGATGTCGTGTGAATGGCTGGGTCTGCACGCTGAATCATTCATGGCGCCGTCTGTAAAAGCCTCTGCCTCTCCTTCCTCTTCCCAGGACGGAGCTAAAGAAGATTCACACGGAGCAGGAGGACGCAGGGTCAGTGTGTTTGGTACACTCCACCTACTGGCACACTGAATGTCTCAAGATAAATCCCTGGAATCACTTAGATTCAGGCTGGCACTGCACCACTTCAGAGTTCAACTCACACCCCAGGTAACTGTCCCATCTCACCCAAGAGCAACTATGACTCTCTGACTGCAAAGCATTTATCTTCACTACCCACTTTTTAAGTAACACAGTGAAAGTGAAGGATCAGCTGTCTTTTACTCTGAAAGGCCTAAAGAATTAGGAATAAAAGTGTGTCCCATAGCACCTCTGTCGAGTGCATAGTGCTCCACAGAGTATCTCATCTGCATGTTTGCAATTACTGTTCAAAGAAATAACCACATCTCATTTCTCACTCCATTTGAGGGCTCGGATTTGTGTCTGTAAAGACAAAAACAAAAAGACACTGCCAACTGATGTCCTGATCCTGCAGAGTAATTTTGTATTACACTCTGTTGCTAAGTGCATTCAAAAAAAAAATAAAACCAAGAATCTGTCATCCCAGAAGAGATTACAGGTTCAAATCCAAGATTACAGCCACAAATCCTAAACACAGCTATTTTGTAAGCACCTGCTAAAACCAGCACTACTCCTAGTTTAACTACCACCCACTGTTTTAAGATGCTAGACACGAAACTTCAGATGTTCCACTAGGAAGGACAGTGTTATGAACACAGTTACCAATTCACATGTTGTGGTATCAGAACTATAAAACAGATCTACAGTCATTCACAAAATCTTGACATCCACCACCCATGCCTGCACACTGCTGCAGCACTGCCTGGCAAAAACCCGGTCTCGGCCAATTAGCATTCTTGCTGACCAGTTCCCCGGCATCGCCTGGCTGACAGAAGTGTCCAGGAACCGCTTCCAAAAAGCAGTTCACACACGGACGCTCCATTTTGGAGACAAAACCATCTGACTAGCCTCTGGAAACGGTACAAATACACCATTACAGTCTGAACTTTATGCATCGATTGCCACAGGATTTCACCACTAGCTTGAAATTGATAGTGACAGCTTTTTGGTCTCCTCGTTTTTAATAAACTATTAAGTCCTGTTGTAAATTCCCCTGATGCTGTTCGGGTTTGGGGGGATGAAGAGATTGTTTGTTTGTTTTTTTTTTTTGCACACCCCCTTTTTTTTTTTTTTGGCTTCTATTGCAGTTATGTGAAAGGCCAAAAAAGAAGGCATATAGACTGACTGTATGACAAAGGTTTTACACAGTGTTGTCAGAAATACACCAAGTTATCTTTGCAACACGTGTCCTTTTACAGTAAGGTTATATATTATGACATTAGGACAAAAATATGGTCAGGAGCAAATCTCGATTTTTCTTTTTCTTAAAGCACAATTCTCTTCCAGAAAGAATTGCTGCAGGGAAGGTATCATTGTGAGATAGTATGTTTTCAAGGAGCAGAGCATGACTTCAGTCCAGATTGTTTACTTCCTCCTAAAGTTAAAGTAAACAAGGGAAAAACAGCAAGTGTTTTTAACGAAGATTTGACATTTTTCCAGAGGAAGCCTGTAAAGAGCAATCATTTTGCAGCCACTTTATACTTATGTTTCTTACTGCAGCTATTTTGAACGGCCAGATTTCCAGTCACTGGAGGAGTTACTTCTGCTTGCCAGAGCTTCTGTGGAAAAAGAACTCAATGGTGCAGCGCCCACACCTTCACAGCTCTGGCTGTGAGCAACCTGGAGAAATCATATACATATACATAGGTCACTCCAAAAGCAGCTCCTCCTATTGATGTGCAAATGACACGGAAAGAACGACACCAAGTGCACAACAGCACTCTTTGACGGAGCAAATTCTCAGCTACAAAACACTCTTTTCGACACAGTCCCCACCCCTGGCTGTGCATTTTCCCCAGCGATGAACAAGATCCTGCGTGCTGCGCTCATTTAAAAATCTGCACCAGCGGAGGGGACCCACCGTCACTGTCACCACGGCTGACACGCGCCACCCACCACCTCACTGTGCCGACACCCTCTGGTTTGTCTCTGTAAACATTCAGCAGGGTCGATCAGTGTCAGGGTGCAGTTTTTTTCCACATGGAGGAATCCAGTGACACCCCTTTGCTCCATCCGCATGTGCATGTCAGAGGTTGTGTTGTCAGAGTGCCCCTCTGCTGCCGTCTGTCACAAGGCAACAAAATCTAACGGGATGTTGGTGGGAAGGTTCAGCCTCTACTGCCAGAGCACCAGCATCCACCTCTGATGCCGTGGGACAACATGATAAAAAAGGAGGCACTGCTTTCGGAGAGGCCCTTGTACTTTATACAGATTGGTACGATGCATTTTATCTCAAGTTTCCAACATTACTTTCAGACAGGGGAAATTTTTCCTCTAAAAGTAATAGTACTAGAGCATCAATGTTCATTCTTCATCCCCTGGTTCTCCTTAATCAAGTTTCTCAGTAACTCCCAAGAAGAGCAATCATGAATAGGATGAATACTACTCGTATTTGGCCTATTACTGCCATGATTAACTGTGAGCCAGAGAACATCTATCTTGACAGCAAGACAGAAAGGCACTGAAATGGCAAGAGATGATTATCAACACACCTCCATCAAAACCAACCTGTTAAACCCTGAAAAGAGGAAAATGTATGTACTGCATGCCTGTAGTTGGAAAGGATAAAATAAACTGACAGTGGAGAAGTGAAGGAAGAAAAGCGTGTTTGGGAGTTTTGGGGTTTTTTTAGATTTATGCCAGAAAGAAAAGAAAGGAAAAGATTTAGTATTAATTTAATTACTGCTGAATTATTACAATTGTGTTTTTACTATCACACAAAAAAATAGAACAGAGTGAAAACAAGGTAATGCAATTGGAATAAGAACATGATTCATAAAGTCTAGAAAGGGTCTCCAAGGAAGTAAGGCCAGAGAAAAAAATGAGGCTGTACTTAAGCAAACAAAGAAGAAAGGAACAAGACAAGCAGCTTCAACTGAAGGAAGACCTATGAGGAGATATTTTCTATGTTC
>NW_010400455.1:2051-7374 GCF_000710305.1 Buceros rhinoceros silvestris | reverse complement strand
TTCAGCAGGGAAGACACAGCAGAAGTCATCTGGTGACAGCTTGACTTAAACAGGAAAAGGAGAGAAAGACATTAAGAACTTTGCCGACAGGTTGATGTTATCCACACTGGGGAATGGAGGACGAGTGCAGGAAGAAAGAGGGAATGAGAAGAAGATAAAGAGAGCCGTTTTCAGTATGTTCGATTCAGTAAGTCGAAATACCCAGAAGGACAGAGACCCGTGCAATAGAAAACATTTTATCACAGAAAGAATTACTCTCCAGTCCTCCCAACCCACAACCAAAAAGGGAAAATGCAGTCTTTCCTCACCAATTATTAATTCTGGCTCTAATCTTAGGTGAGCTAATTCTGCCAAATGATCACTTCTTGTCTGCCTCGTATATTAGATCTGTATTGGTGCACTGAAGATGCCTAGACAGATGAGAGCATCTCCGGGTGCAAGAAGCCTAAGCCTCATGAGGTGACAAAAGCCCTTTCAAGATGAAACCGTGTATGAAGTTCCTGCAAGCTGAAAGTACCCGCTATCTCACAGGAGTACTTTCTACCTTGCGGGCTCAAAACAATGATTTGCAGTTTGGAGATCTAAGCGGTGCTGCATTGTACTATTGATTTTCCAGTTGTCTTCTATTATTACTACAGCTCCACCCCTACTGTTCAGCCAGTGTCCAAACATGCACAGCAATAAAGAAAGTAAAATAAAATAAAGAAAATATTCAAAGCTGCGAGAAAAATGAAAAGTGGGTAAAAGTGAAGGTTATACTCACATTTTAAATCAGTAGCTATCCCTTGAGCTTGTCGCTGTCGACTAGCTAACTTCGTATAAGGATATTTTTTACCTCCAACTGCAGCACCAGGCCTCACCAATATATTAAATACTTATCCCCTACACTGCTTGTATTTACTGAAATACGTGATCATCTTCAACCCTGGGCAGGGCAAGTCCTTAAGCACGCATCTGAGTTCCCTCGCCATTGTTCACTAACAATCAAAACATGAATTACATACACAGGAAAGAGACAGTTAAAATAAAAGGCAAAATCATTGTCTTTAGGATAGAGAATTTTCAGATTTTATTCATTAATCAGACAACATAGAGTTGTCGGAAAAAACCTAATTCAACACCATTAATAAGCTTTATCCAACACAAAAGCAGTTCAGTTGCAGTTTAGTATATATTGGATAAAATCCTTCATAAGCCAACTTTGTAAGTATTTTCACTCAAGAGCAACAAGAAAGAATAACAGAATTTGTGAATTGGTAGCAAACACGTTAAGTATCACACATAAAGATGTGCCTCTCCTCTGCCAGAGATACAGGAGCCAATGTTAGAAAAACACTGAGCTTCACAAACACTTACCAAAATCCATCAAGACAATTAATTTCTTAATTTGTAATGAAAACTCCCAACACTCTAGTAACTTTCAGTAGCACTTTCTACCCTCTTTTTCCTGTTCGACCCTGGAAGGAGCTAAGAGCACATCCATTAAACGTTATTAAAAAGAGAGCGCGTTACTGCAAATTTAATCAATCACATGAAATGACAACGGAGGTACCTTTAACTCATAGGCTTAGCTTAATTAGAGGGGCTTCTCAGCCGCAACTCTCGCCAAGAGTACCTGTGGTAATTGCACAGTTAGAGGCTCAAACACGAAGTTCGCAATATGAGTGCTAGTATGTGGTTCCTAAAAAAGTCCACAGAACACAGCACAGAATCCGTCCTGACTTGGATCCCCTTCCTTATCTCGTCTTACTATTTCGAACCAGGATAGCACCAACCCAGCAGCTCAAGGTGCTTGCTGGTTACGGAACTGACATCACTTACAGGATAAATATAAATTCACTAAATCTCCTGCCTGCTGTCTACATAATCCCTTAACCTTTCCCTTTCCACAGCTATGGTTGTCTGACTTCTTATCTCTGGCCTCTCGGCTCTTCTCACTCTCATTTCACTTGTTTTTCCAAATCGTCAAGATCCAGCAGATCTTCATGCTGAGATTCATGGTCACTACTCTTTAAGCTCACAGACTGCTTCAGCATGTTGTTTTGTTTTTCACTCTTTATTGAGGGGTGGGGATTTTAAGGAGTTATTTGGTTAGCAGATTTCTATTAAATTTAGCATCTGCTGCGAGACACAGACCAATAAAATATTAAGCAAGAAGGCAAGAATAAAAAGACATGAAGCCATCTTACAATACTGGACCACCAGACGGAGAAAGAAAAGCCTTCTCAGATTTTGTCACCAGATTTTTTTTCATTTTTACTGATGCAAAAAAAAGGTAAAAGGTCTTAAAACAAACCAAAATTTTGCTTTGTTTGCTTTCTTCCTGCAGACCAATAAAATATTAAGCAAGAAGGCAAGTTTCCAGACATCAGTGCACGACAAAAAGAACTAGACAGGACAGTGTATGTCACATTTTTCACACACACATTTGGGGGGGAGGGGGAAAATGTCAAGCCAGTAAAATATGAGCCAAACTACAGGCTGCAGTATTCGAACTGCACAGAAACTGCTCAATAGTTAAGATTACTCTTTAAGCTCACAGACTGCTTCAGCATGTTGTTTTGTTTTTCACTCTTTATTGAGGGGTGGGGATTTTAAGGAGTTATTTGGTTAGCAGATTTCTATTAAATTTAGCATCTGCTGCGAGACACAGACCAATAAAATATTAAGCAAGAAGGCAAGAATAAAAAGACATGAAGCCATCTTACAATACTGGACCACCAGACGGAGAAAGAAAAGCCTTCTCAGATTTTGTCACCAGATTTTTTTTCATTTTTACTGATGCAAAAAAAAGGTAAAAGGTCTTAAAACAAACCAAAATTTTGCTTTGTTTGCTTTCTTCCTGATTTCAAAACCAGTTTTCAAAAATTATCTCTTCTCCTTGCTCAAAAGCTGAACACACACAGAAATTCAAGATTGTTCTATTAAATGACAATTAAATAACCATTTAGACACATTTTAAAAACAAATCACTAGGTGACATTTTGGGGGATATCTACACAGATTTTTGCCTGAGAAAGCTTACAAAGCAAAATCTGTGTCATTATAAAAGCCCCCTTGCTGTACAATTTTACACATGGGATGAAGCACGAGAAGATCCAGTCACAAATAAACACACAGACAGCAAATTTTGCTTCCACTGTCAACAACGTGCTCCAGCTGAGATAAAAGCCTCATTCATGCTAACCTTATCTCCTGTTTTGCACAGCTGGACCTGAACAGCACAAGGAGTAAAGAAAAACTTTTATTAATTTTAAAATTGAGTAATACATTAAAAGTGTTATTTTTCTAGGGTAAGTTTACAATTTTGTATTAACCTCACAAAGAGAAATAATTTTGGAGTTATAATGGTTACTAATACACACTTGTATTTTTAAAAAAATCAAAGGAACAGCAGGTATTCAAGGTATACTGAATCCCACACCCTATTTAAAGCTTGCCAGTGGCACCACTGAACCAAGGTGGGTTCAGTTACATGTTTAACAGCAGTCTACCACAACAGGACCTTGATGGTTAACTTTACTCACAACTGAAATAAGCACAAGTATTCTTACAGAATAAGGCAGGAAAATTTATTTTTCCATACTGTTTAAGATGTTTTGGCTATTGTTACTAAAAGGTTAATTAGATGCATTAAGTTATGGTATGAAGCCTGCAAAAACGGGAGTAAAGTGCTTGTTATACGTTATGTCAATGACTCAGAAAATAAGTATCTCATTAGTACTCCCAGAAAGGAGGTCTTCCAGCTGCTCCAGACACATTTGCGAGAGCTTTGAAGACCTACTTCCCCCACTGCCCTCTTTCAAGCATTGGTTCTGTGCTTTATCAGGCAAGCTGCACAAGCAGGTCACCTCTCTCTCTCTCACACATGGAAGCAGACAGTTGCCACTGGCCCTTCGGGCTGTTTCTCATAGCCTCTCTATTTTATCTGTGCTACTACAACTTCACCCTGCTGCTGCTGTAAGACTGCCTAACATTCAGGTCCCAGTGAGGCTTCACACACCAACGAAAAACACAGGAAAATAAATGTCACTTACTAGTTAAGAATTAGTTAAGTGCCCCCCAGGCCCCAGCCCTTTCCTGTACCTATCACCACTTCAGCTGATTTGCCGTCGTGAAGTCTCTCAGTTGAGAAGGACGACACACTGAATCCCGACCTTTGAGTGGCAAACCTAGCCCTGAGCAACTTAGTGACCTACATGGCAGCTGCACAGCTCGATAACTAGTTGGCTGGAGTCTGCAAATGCATGATTCATCTCTGATCCTCCCCACACCACCCCATATGCTGTCACCAGGCTGCTGTAAAATGCAGTTTCCAAAGGGAGGCTCTGTCACCCTGTTGGCTTGCTGAAACATTGCCTTGAAAGAACTTCAATAATAAAAAGAAAAACTTGTTTTATTTTCCTGTCTAAGCACTATGAAACTTAAACAGGAGGAAAAAAATACACATCTATACACAGCACCTAAATACAGCTGCTCCTGGTTACTTATTCCTAACCTAACCACCTTCCAGTGTTTTAGCTGAGTTACACAGAATTCTGGTTGCACATTTTGTAGGGCCAAAGATCTACAGTGCATCCGCATATTTTAATTAGCTGACGTCTCTGCACTGAAGTGGTACTGGGACTCTCTGATACTAGCCTACGTGTGCAAGCCAAGTGTTGGAAGGATATACTTGGAAAAAGTACGGTTTGGCAAAACTCAGTGCACTGAAACACAGCAAATCATCAGCATCCATACGTACATCACCTTCCAGACTAGCTGCTTAACGCCCCTCCTTTCCCCATGAAAACGCACAGCTAGAACTTCAGTCATCACCATTCCTTACTGCATACTGTGTCCTTAAGAGACTCTGTTGGCATTTCTCAGTGTTGTGGAATTAGGCTTTCTTATCCTCTTAATGACCAAAACACAGCTGTCCAACATGTTCCAGCTGGCACAATCCCGGCATCTCTGCTGTTAACCCAGCAGCACGTCATCTGGGCTACTTTATCCTGCTAAGTATGCACCAACGTGTATATATGACTAGCTCGAAACTTCTTTTTTCCACTCAAAAATAAAATTGTAAAATTATGAAAGCTCCTAGCAAGTTTGGTCAGCATTATGAAGTTCCAATGCAGATCTGACCAAGACACTAAAGACTAAACATTGAGCATTCTGGGATTTGTTAGTCTAGTGTCTTACCAGCTACGCATATACAAGAACATTAAAAAATTATTACAGTTAGTTAAGTCGTTTCTCCTCTATATCGACAGTGATAGGTAAGGAGTAGCTATCTACAGACAGGATTAAGCAGTTCAGTGCATGTGGCACAGGAAAGAGT
>NW_010400455.1:0-1961 GCF_000710305.1 Buceros rhinoceros silvestris | reverse complement strand
AAGAGTGAAATGTGAGAACTATTAAATGTCACCATTAATTGCATGTTTCTGATGAAGTGACCAAGAGCTAAGCAGTTCCTCATACTATGATCTGCGTTTACATATTTAGAATTTCAGTATCTAAAAATCCTAGGTGAAAAAACCCAAGAGCCATTCCCACTTTTACGTACTTTTGGTCAGTGTGCAGACTCAGTAAAACAAGTTCTAGATGAGTTTATAACAGAATTCAATTTTCAGGATTACACTCTAGACCTGTAATAGTTAAAATACTAATAATACGGTGTAAAACATGTTTTTTCCCTGCTTGCATTACATGTGGAATGAGCCACAAGGATGCAATACGATTCAACTGGTCCTGAGCTCGTAACCTTGCACAATGTAACACCCAAAGTAATGACTGGGTTTTTCTAACCTGTGGGCATCCAAGGGCATACTCAGCACGTGTAAATCTGTTGAGTGCTTTATTACAGAGCCATAATGACACTGCTTCAGATTATGACAAGTACACGCTGGGAGAGGAAGGGCTGAGGAGCAGCCCTGCAGAAAGGGTTCTGGCGGGGCTGGCTGGCCGCAGGCTCAGTCAAACCGCATCCTGCGGTGTATCAAACACAGCACAACAGCCAGTCGCAAGTGCTGATTATGCCACTGTGCTTAGTGATGGTGCGGCCTCACCTTGAGTGTTGTGTGCAGTTCTGGGCCCCACAGTTTAGACAAGGTGTGGAGGTCCTTGAATGTGTCCAGAGGAGGGCAACAAAGCTGGAGGAAGGGCTGGAGGGCACGTCCTGTGAGGAGCGGCTGAGGGCTCTGTGTTTGTCTAGCTTGGAGAAAAGGAGGCTGAGAGGTGACCTCACTGCTCCCTACAGCTTCCTGAGGAGGGGAGATGGAGAGGGAGGTGCTGATCCCTTCTCCCTGGGATCCAGTGACAAGACACAGGGAATGGTCCAATGCTATGCCAGGGAAAGTGGCTGGACAACAGGAAGGACTTTACTACCAAGAAAGTGGTCAAACACTGGAATAGGCTTCCCAAAGAAGGTGGTCGATGCCTCAAGCCTGTCAGAGGCATTCGGACAATGCCCGTAATAACAGCTTAAACTCTTGTTCAGCCCTGAATTGGTCAGGCAGTTGGACTAGAGGGATGGTTGTTGTAGGTCCCTTTCAGCTGTAACTATCCTGTTCTATTCTATTATTCCATTCCATTCCATTCTAGTATTAAATGGCTCCTTTGGAACTAATAAAAAACAGAATTTGGTCCAAGCAAAAAAGTGGCTTGCATCTCACGGCACCTGATTTTTTCAGCCAGTGCTAGTCTTTGTATAAGACCACCAACTTGATTTAAAGCTGTGGATATTTCATAATACCAGAGAGAAATAAAGAACTGTGAGTGACAAACAGTTTCTTAAAAGAGTACTCACATCTTCAAAACTGGATGCCAAGTTCACCTCAACGGTTCTATGAATGCCATGGAAATTCCAAACAGAGAAACTTGGTTTCTAACAACACGTGCAGTTTAAGAATCTCTAAGACGTCTGTAGTGCAGAGTCCAGGGCTTCTTAGGACACCGAAAACATCCTCGCTTTCACACACTACAAGCATTACTGCTCCACCAGAAATTCGGACTCCTTACTCTCCTTACCCTTATTACTCGGAGGAATAAAAAGGAAGAGGGACTACAGCAGCTTTCTTTCCACCTGTGTAATACCGTCACTGAGTATCTGTCTGTAAGTTATCTTTCACCTGAAACGAGGAGGAAGGGGAGCAGCACTTCATTTTGAACTCTGCCCACTACCTCGGTAACAGTGTTTCCTGACACCGCCCGTCGCGGGCCTTGCTCCCAAAGCTGGGCTTCGCCGGCACCGGAGAGCAGGTCCTCCCCGCACACCACCTCCGCAGCGCTGAGTGCCCGCCGGGGCGCCCCGTTATCGCGCCGCGGGACGGGGAAGGCGCCGCCGGGGTCTCCCTCT
>NW_010400454.1:15305-20441 GCF_000710305.1 Buceros rhinoceros silvestris | reverse complement strand
CTTTGCTGTTCTGTTGTCTACCTCTTTGTCGTATGGCTATACCAGTGAGTCATCAGGTTGTATAAGCAGCTTTTCCTGAGGTAATTATTGAAGAGTAGTGTCTTTCTGAGCTAGCCAGAGCAGCAGAAGCGAGAAAGCCTATATGTGGCTCAACCCAACATTAAGTTTAAAAACTGGCCAGTTTTTAAATAATAGTAAAATCAAGATAATAAAATCGACTTTGAAGAGAGCAATGGACTTGACCTGGCTTCAACCCTTTTATTCCTTGCTGATGGCTGGGCAGTCCCAGCATCCTGATGGTGAGTGTATAGGTACTGGTAATGGGAATCATGTTTTCCTAGTGATCCAGCTGCTTACTGCAATAGCTGTATTGTGCTTGTGTTGTGATTTCAGTATACTGCTGTATCACTCTACTAAATAAAAATCCCATGCAAAGGCAATGATCTCAAGTGAGTAAATTTGATATTAAACTTTAAAACTTCCTTATGTGGAATATCTCAAAGAGTCTAGTCAAAGAGTATTGAACTCAGACCTTCACCCACTACAACTCCACATAGAATACTGGAATGAAAAGAAAAAGTTCAGCACTTACAGTACTTCATGGGAATAAGAATGAAATTTGGAAGAAATGGGCAAAATCTTAATTATGCTGCTACTAGGAGTTCTTTCATAGTCACTGTGCATCACATTATGCAGAACAGAGTAAAGATAACAAAGACAATGTGGTGAGCTATTTCATTCTTACATTGGGGAAGGAAGAGATTATGATGGATATTATACCTGCAAGGCAGAGATGTTTACATTCCTTGACACAGGTAATTGAAATAAACTTCTAAATTGTTTGTCTGAGTTTGGGGGTTTTCATTGGTTTTGTCTTTGGTTGTTAGTTGTTTTTTGTTTTTTGGTTTTTTTAAAGTAACATGGAAAGAAGTCTTCAGAGAAAATACTAACAAGACTATGTTCAGAACAAAAATCTATTGGCATCAATTTTATAAAAATATAGATTTCACTTAAATCTCTCCTATCTGTCACCACTTAATGGGTTAAATACCCTCTTTGGTGTGCCATTACTTTAAAAATTTTAAACTGTCTTCGATGAGCTATCTTTCACAAAGTATGACAAATTCAGTTACTGGTAAAAAAGTAAAAGACTGAAAGATACTGAAATTGTCATTTTCTGTTTAGAAGTAAATGCATGAAATATTGCTTCTTCTAGCTTATGAGTACTAAAATTGTTCTTATTTTAATCTAACAGATGAAAAAATAGGTTCTTGATATTAGTCACAATGTTACTGTTCTTAATCTAACTGAGATAGTGTGTCCTTTCTCTTTCCACAAGGATGGACAATAGTTCTCTCATTCTGCAATACTTCTTTTTATAATTATCTGCAGTAATGAAAACTTTATAATTAAATGTGTATTAAACCTTTGGCAAAAAAATAATGTATTTGCATGACAGTATTTGTCAGTGCTTTCATTTATGTGTTTCAAGAAAAAAAACAAACCACAATTTACTATCCCCCAGCAGCTCCCTGGAGTCTTCGCAAGAAGATTCCCTTTCCCCAACTGGCCCTCTACAAGTTTTCACTCATGAACAAAATTTATTAGTTTCCATCATAATAAAGAAAGATATTCTTTTAGTTCTGTGAAAGGATGCCACAAGTTTAAAAACAGTATTTCCCCCTCTAGCTTCCTGTGCAAGGTCTGTAATGCAAATTATTAACTGAATACTCTCTTTAAGAAAGAATATAAACTGAGAGCATAATTGTAAAAAAAACCAAAATAATCAAACATTATTTTTTCATCTCAGTAGACCTATGCTAAATCAGTGGTGATGATGCAGCCCTATGCTGTGAGGAAGCAGAAACAACAGAATATTTATATTGAAGATTGCATAAGGAAAATTTATTGCGTAAATGAGAAGGGAAGATAAGTTAGGTCTCCAAATTATTGCAAATTTGGTTTTGAAGTGTCTTTGTAAATAAATAACCATTTTCTCTATGATTACTATAAAGATTAACTAACAAGGTACACTTGTGAACTGTACCTGGATGCTCTTTCCAAATAGAAAGTTTATTCTGAGAGGAGTAATACATAGTCAGACCTCCATATCCTCTAATCAACAAGTGGTTTCTGGCTTCTTTGTATTTCCAGTTAAGTGGACTTCTGAAGTGGCATTTTTGGTATCTTGTCTTCTTTTCCCCTGTAAGCTTAAATACAGCTTTCAGGACTGCTATGGTAGCAAGTGAACCTCTTTCCCACTACTGGTTTGCTGATGATACAAAACTGGGAGGAGTGGCTGGCACACCAGAAGGCTGTGCTGCATTGAGTGAGACCTGGACAAGCTGGAGAGTTGAGCAGAGAGAAAACAAATAAATTTTAACAAAGGCAAGTGCAGAGTCCTGCACCTAGGGAGGAATAACCCCATGCACCACTACAGGTTAGGGGTTGACCTACTGGAAAGCAGCTCTGCAGAGAAGTACCTGGGAGTGCCAGTGGACCACAAGTTAACCATGAGCCAGCAGTGTGCTCCTGTGGCCAAGAAGGCCATTGGTATCCTGAGGTGCATTAAGAAGAGTGTGGCCAGCAGGTTGAGGCAGGTCTTCCTCCCCCTCTACTCTGCCCTAGTGAGGCCAAATCTGGAGTACTGTGTCTGTTTCCAGGCTCCCCTGTTCAGGAGAGATGAGGAACTATTGCAGAGTCCAGTGAAGGGCTATGAAGATGATGAGGGGACCAGAGCATTTCTCTTATGAGGAAAGGTTGAGAGACCTGCGTCTGTTTAGCCTGAAGATGAGAAGATTGAGGATCTTAAAAATGCATATCAATATCTGAAGGGCGGGTGTCAGGAGGACAGAGCCAGACTCATTTCAGAGGTGCCCAGTGACACGGCAAGGGGCACAAACTGGAACACAGGATGTTCTGCCTAAACATAAGGGAAAGCTTTACTTTGAGGGTATCAGAGCACTGGAACAGGCTGCCCAGAGAGGCTGTGGAGTCTCCTCTGGAGATACTCAAAACCTACCTGGACACGATCCTGTGCAACCTGCTCTAGGTGAACCTGCTTTAGCAGGGAGGTTGGACTAGATGATTCCCATAGGTCCGTTCCAAATCCTACCATTCTGTCATTTGGTGTGTATCAGCATGTCCTTTCCAGTTCTATCTATTGCCCAAAGCAATTTTGGCTGAAATGGCTTGTCTTTTTCTTGCAAATCTTACTGAATTTCCACAAAATACTGCTTTTACTCTGCTTGCTTTTTTAAGCCGCATTTACCTTGGCTAATCTCAGTCCTGTGGTGAAGAGACACTTTCCTACCTCTAACTGTTGTTTTTTAAAATCCAAGATATCTTTCATTCTGTTCACTAAAGAGAGGTTTTGGCCTAATTTTTTTTATCTATTTTTTTGCTCATTAGGGGAATGGGTATCATGAAGAACTAGTCTTTTTTGTCCCCTAGCAGCAGTACTTTGTGTGTACTGAGAAGGAAAGTCACGAAAGACAGGCATCGCCACATCATCCAAGATCTGTGTGGCAGGGAACAAAAGCAAAAAGCACTATAGTACTTCAATTCCTTGTTTACCTCCTGTTATTTCACATTCTGGAGATGCTGACAGTTACAGGGAGATAGAGTAATGGATGTTTGGTGCAGTTTAACTGTAGCCGGGAGCAAGCAGATGGAATACTAACCAGTTCAGTGCAAGAAACTTCAGGGGTTTGGGGCTTAGTAAGTGGTGAAGAAAAATGTCAGTTCCAGATTTCAAACCAAACATCTCAAACAACCATCCAAAACAGGAGTCTAACAGAATTCCAGTCAGCGCCAGGGCACTGCTGTCTTGGGCTGAAAAAGATTTCTCGGAGGAGCTAAAAGTCTTTAAGGCTGCTTTACTTTTTTCATTAGTATTATATTTTTCATTATCACTTTCATAATCAATGCTGATTTTGGCACCCATATCCCATTGTTCTGTAACAGAAATGTTGCTATTTCTATCATCTTGGCTCTACACAGATAGAAGATACGATTTTGTGTCCCTATTTTTCATGCTTGCTTCAATATTGAAACAAAAACATTCTGTTTACTGACATAAGTAATTATGGCTAAGACATAGTAAAGCTGCGATGGTCTAAGGGTAGGAAGGGATGAACTGTTTTTTAACTGCCTGACATAAAGTGGAAAAAATCAGAAAAGTTTGTATATAAATGAAGCCCTTTATCAAGAAAATCTAAATATCTGATGAACTTTATCTAAAAAAATGAAGGGCTTATTTGATCAACACACATAACTTAGGAGTATCTAATAATCTACCTGGTGTTCCACAGAGTATGCTCCCAGTTTCCTGAACATGTTACATGTGTCAAAGACTTAATAATAAAAACTCACTTCAACAAATGTCACTGTTCTTAAGGAGTGTGTTAATACCATAATATTCCTACCACTTTATCATTTGGAAAGAGTTTTGTCATTGCATCTATCCTTTTTTTGTTTATTTTACTTAGAACGCTGTTATTTTTAAGATCTAGTAAATCCTATTTTATTTAGATGGTCACTTACTGACTGTAGATTTTTGTGGACTGAGATTGATCATGATTTGTACACCTCACAGGCAGATGATAATTTTGTAATATGTAAAATTAAAGAATTGAATTTCCTTATTGCTCCTCCAAATATACTTCTATTTGAATGAGTCTTTTGAGGAGTTAAGGGTACTGTATTCCCACTCTCTCTTTTATCATTTGCTATCAATATAATTCCAAACCATTCTTCAAGAATCTTCTTTTTTCCTGACACACAGACATATAATAGAAACGAGGAAAATAGAAAGTTGTTTTCCTCGTCTATTGTAAGCTTCAGTAATTCTGAAGTGTTTTTCCAATTACTGTTTTATACAAGGGAACCGCATGGTTGAAATTCAACAACCCTAGTGTTCAAATAGTGTTGTATTGCCAGTCATCTCTTCAAGGCAATTTTTAATTTTAATTGTAACTCTCAGATTTCTAGTAGTGTTTGTATTAGTATTTGTACCTGAGAACCAGTTAGCTTATAGGACAAACACAACTTTATAATATTGCTTTTCACATTGACCAGAACAATTGTGAAATCTTTGATTTAATTAAAAAAAAAAAAAACCACCAAGAAGATGTG
>NW_010400454.1:0-15135 GCF_000710305.1 Buceros rhinoceros silvestris | reverse complement strand
AGCTGCGTAACATTGGGTCAAACGGCTGTGAAATCAGGTAAGTCAGGAGAAACAGCTATGAAACTCCCCCGTAGGCCCCCACTGAGCCTGGGAACAGATCTTCAGTTCAGATCCTTGCATGAGCTCTGCTGCCTTGCCCTTTGCTGCTCCTGGCCTTTCCAACTTGACATTCTGGCTTGACCTTGGGCTTGCCTTGTCGCAGCAGGCTTGCCTGGTGATCTATGGACAGCTGCCTGACCCTGTTTATTATTGTTGGTTCCTCTCTTTTGTTTGGGAACTATGGGACTGAAGTGCTTGTTGGTGATATTGCAATAATATATAAATAAAATTAATTTTTAAAAAAAGTGAAAATCAGTACAGTTTCCATGAGGAGGAAAAAGAAGTTAAGGGGTAATTATTTTCAAAAATGGCCCAAGAATTTGGATTAGAAAAGGTAGTTACATCATTTTGCAGACAAGAAGTCAGAAAGCCAATATGAGTAGTTCTTGTGAATATTGATGTTACTTAATATTTTCTTAGTGTCTTCTTAGCACTTCCTAGATGCTTGAAAATATCTGCTGTTGGGTTCCTAAGGCAAATAGCATGAATTCAATCCAATACTTCAAGGAGTCATTAACATGTGATTTTTCATTGACAGTATACTCTTCCTCCTGGAAATGCTCTGCCAGAACTCTGTTTTGCATTTGCAATTGCTGTTATAATGAATAATGTGTCATCTTTTTTCCTATTTCTATTTTTTTCCCCTCAAACAATAGATATTGTCATGTTTTGATGTTTCTGAAAATTATTGCCTTTTAGGACTTCTCAATAATACATGGATTAGCTTTTAGTCTGGATATATAATAAAGAGCTGGCTAAGTGGATAGTTCACAAAAGATACTAGGATTTTTTTGCCTCCAAATTTTCATAGCACTATTTTCTATTTTTGCATGCTATTTGCTCTCAAAATTGTAGAAAAGAGTTGGTGGGGGAAAAAAAAAATTCCCAATCACTTTTTACTGAATAGCAACCAGGTTTCTAAGTTTTGTTGGAAAGCAAATGACTGATGATTCACAATGATGAAATTACATGCAGAAAGTGTCAGTGTCTAAGTGCACTGACATGCAACATCAAATATTTGGTTCTAGGTTCATTCTTCTTGCTGGAGAACTGTTGTAAAATTCTCAGCACTGTAACACATCTACAAACAGTGCAGTAGTCCTCAAGAATTTTCATTACAATAAGTATCTACCTGCCTACCTTCGGTCTTATCTCTGAAACAGAAGAAGGGGCAGAGGGCAGGGAGAGAATGGAAGGTGGATGGAACAGTCTGGAATCTTTTTATGCTGTTGAAGGTGAAACTGTGACTGTATTCTGGGTTTTCAAATATCTGTAATTTACTACCATGTGCAAAAAATTAACAACTATGAATATGCATAAGAAAGAAAATCAGCCATTTTCTAGAAAAAAAATTGTATTGCTAATGCAACAAAATACTTTCGTCCACTAAACTTACCTCAGTTTTGCACAGGGTTAGAAATTTCTTCAAAACCTCACATTGAGCTGTAGTTTACAATGACGTAAGCCCAGAATCCAATCCAGCTCAAGCTGGCTGCCTCATAGCATTCTTGTTCCAGATCACACAGTCCAAGTCCCTTAAAAGTCACCTTTTCTGAAGGGTAAAAAACCCAGCTTATCAAACTTGAGTCTTCATCAGAAACACAGTTACACAGCAGAAGGGTTGTATGACAAATGAACTTTTAAGTCTCCTTCACCATATGGAAATTAGAAAGCAGGATTATTTTATTCTACTGTTGGTTGAGGTTTTCTTCTTACTAATACAGTATTAACAGCTACTACCTGTTAAAACAAAATATATGCTCAAGATTGAAAGCAAATTTATTTGGACAAGTGACAAGTGGGAAATCAGTTTAACAGAAGCTGCACGAGTTCTCAAAAACCCTTTAGGACCTGTGGAGTGTCAAAGAGAAGGACTAAGTCAGGGCATTCAGATGATGAAACATGCTGCACGTGCTAACTGTAATGATGACCTGCAAATCTGTCTCTCAGATTACTCCTTTAGATAAAAGTAAATACATATATATATACACTAGACCAACATTTATAATAATCTTTTCTTGTTCACAATCACACATTTTATTCTGTATGATCCTAACGTCTTTCTTTCCCCAGCTGTCTTTCAGAGGTCTCTTCCACTGGCAATTTTCCAGAATACTATCTTAAAAAAAAAACCAAAACCCAACAAAAACATTATGAAGCATCACATGCTTCACAAATACTCAGGTAGTTTACCAAGCTGGTTAATCTTTCTTTTGTGAAACTGATACTAGATAATTTTGGAAGCAAAAATCTTTTTTATGGTAAATGCAAAATGTTCCTTTCTGTTCTTATTCACATGTTAAGTGCTTATGTATTACTTCTCGGTCAAATCCTGTGAAACAGCTCAGAGAATTAGCATCATTGTTTTTCCAATAGCTATTAAAAATAGTGCTCTAGATTAAATCTCTAACTCAGAGGATCCCTAAATTCTTATCAGAAGATGAAAAAGATTGCTCTTCACTTTCACTCTTATATGTTTCTTCAACAGTGACTACTGGCTTCTATTAAAGAAACACGGCTCGAATGAGTCTTCCCTATGTTTCTAGAAAAGTCCTTACAGCTACTACAACACAAGATAAACTGGCTTCAGTCTTCTAGCATTATTTTGAATAGTCTAAACTGTGATACCATGTATGACCACTGTAGTACCAGCAATAACAACATCATATCTATATGCTACCCAGGTCATACTGCATTAGAGCACATTCAAATTTTAATTTTCACTAGCAAGGTTTTTTTGAGCCTAGGATTCACTACTCTTTACTCACTGTCTGAACAGTGCAATAGGGAGGGGAAATATCAAGCCTACTTTCTTGCAAGACTCTGCTATTTCTTAAGCTATTACTTTGGAATTATTTCAAGCAATAAGGCTCCTGTTGCAACCTCCTTCAGTATCACTGAAACACCAACAGAACCTTTGTTGCTGACAACAAAAAATCAGAACAAAGTCTTGCTATTACTGACTTGTATTATTTAGACAAAGTTTTATTGCCCTGTTGGACTATTAGTGAGATGTTTTGTAAATTTCCTTAATGATTCCCCCACCCATCATTATGACTAGTAGTGACAGTTGTTGAGGGTGTTTACTTCTTTCAAGGCTAATGCAAATGCTTTGCTCCTTGGGAGTAAATTCTCGATAATGTTCCCAGAGCAGAACACAGCTAAAAAATATTGTCACCCATAGACATTTTTAAAGATTTGGTATCTTTTAGAAGATACATTACCAAAGAAGCACTTTACTAAACCGCTTAAAAAACCTCTCTCTAGTGCAGCCTCATGTGTTTGCACTTGCAGTTTGAGAGCAGTCATTTTTATCCGTGACACAGGTGTGCATTCGATCCACCAAGCAAAGGAGCCCTTCCCTTTTGGCCAGCTCAATATCGAATGTGGCAACTGCAAAGGCAGTAAATGAGTGATTAGAACAGGGAGTGCTCGAGAACACAGGTACTAGTTCTTACTCAGAACTAAGAAAAAGCAAATATTTGGACTATAGTCCTCTGTAGCTAAGTGGAAATTCTTGCCTATTTCTTTTATCTTTGTTGAGTTTTAAACTGTTATCTAGAACCAGTTTCTGCTGAAACCCATGAATTTTCCTTGAACATTTGATTCTGAAAAGACAGATTTTTTTAATATAGTCCCATTTTTTTCTTAATTATAGACATTTTCCAACATATATGGTATCTTCATACAGCTAAAGAGTTCACTTGTTACTGACCAACAGAACTAGATTTATGTCCATTGATTTTAAGGATTACCAAAAGAACATGGATTTGAAAATCAATTTGCTTTATCTTTTTTTTCTCCCCTTGGTAGAATAAATAATTCTTAAACAAGTGCTTAAAGTGATGTAAGGATACACTGCGGCTGCAAACTGGACAGGACTTTGAGATTAATCTCCTTGCACTTGAAGCTTGAAACTATTAAAGCCAAACTAGAGTGCATTAATACACCAGTAACAACAATGTTTTTCTTTTAACAGAAAACTTAAACAAGATTTAAACAAATACAGAACTATTTCCTTCTCAAACTTTCACCCTGCTCTCCTTTTCTCCTTTGTTTATTAATTCTGATGCCTGTCCTCAGCTCTTCTTGGCAAATTTCATGATCCACACCTGTGATTTGTTTTTCCTGGGGGTGGGGAGGGTGTGTGTGTCAAATCTGTGATGTGTGTGACTGCTCAGCTGAAGCAACTCAGGTGATTTCAGAATGGAGGACTTCTCCTTTCTCTCCAGGAAAGAAACTTGTTCCACAGAAACAAGATTTTGTTTAGTCTCCAAGAACAGACTGTACCTGTTAAGATTTTCTGCCCCAGAGTCAGATCACCAACCACTTTTCTTCTGATCAGCTGCTATATGAAAAATAAATTACACGGCTACAGGTAGGTTATGAAGACCCTTTCTATTACAGCAGGGTGCTAAGGTAATTGTATGATGAATCTCATGTCTTTTTTTTTTTAAATACCTAGTCATTTAGCTAGAATTAGAAATTTCAAGTGTCTTTAAAATGTGCAATGAGGCCTGTAATGATGGATAGACCTTTATGCGTGTTTGATACAAGCTGCTGACTTTAATCACATAATCCTATTAGTTCTGAAAGGATGGTAGAGATAAGAGAAAAAAGGGATTTGAAAGGGTTTGTATTAACTTCTTGCCTTAAAGTTTGTGCATCTTTTGGGAATTCACAGATTGTTTATTTTGTTGTACATAACTTAAACTCAAAAGCAACAGTGATGAAATGTGTCCTGGACAGGCTGTGGTTAGCCGTCTTTCTGCTTCTGAATGCCCTGTCTCAAAGGGTGCAGTAGCCTCTTAAAAAATGGAGCAGTTGCTCTGTTGGCAGCTTGGTGCTTCAGGATAGTCTCTGAGGGAGCTGGCAATCTCTCTGCAAGGAAGGGGAGATGAAATAAAAGAATAATGGAGAACAAAAAGTAACAGCCAGGAAATTGTTCAGTGTGTTGCTAACCCGAACTTGTGAAAAATTGGATGCTTTGGAGGTACTTGATGTTATTTTTGTGTAGTAAAGACTGTAGGAGTGGAGTCTGATGAATTCTTTATCACATAAAATATAATTAAGGACACAATATAATTACCTGGCTTGCAACAGCCAAACTGATATCTGCGAAACTGAAAACACTGGATTTATTTTCTCTTGTTCTCTAAATGTTTATATCAATTTGTTAATTTGTTGATAGATTATATTGCTTTGTTGAATTCAGCTTTGACTAGATGCTTTCTATTAGAATACAAATTCTGACTATTTTTTTTCTTTAATATGCAATGTTATCTGAGGCTGTTTGGGATATTGGTAGTTCACTCGAGAGCTCCATGTGGATGTGGAATGATATTACACAAAATATTATATTTCAACCATCAGTTAACATGTACTTGGACATAATGTACTAGCTACTGTCCCACAGAAACAAGACTTTGTTTAAGCTCCAAGGATCATCTACACCATGTGTCTTTTAAGACTCCAAACAGAGATATCGCCTCTGAGAGTACATTGATGGGGATAGTTGCTAAATGCCTTGAATGAGCTAAAGGAGCGTACGCTCCTAAAGGAGCGTGGGGCCTGCTGCAGGTTCAGCCAAAGCTGTGGGCAATTTAGAGATACAAATCAGGTGAAAGAGAGTGAAATCTCCAAAGGTTATGGTATGCTTGCTCATAAATCCGGTGTCAGTGAATTCCTTTCATTGTGCTTCTCACTTTGACAGTCTCTGAATAGGCCAGACTGAAATACGTTCTATTGAAAGTACTGGGAGTGATCTCTCCTTACAGAATATTGATAGTCTTCCTTTCTTGAGGGAAGGTTGCAACGTTTCTTCTTTCAAAAGAATGTATTTCAATTTCACAGATGAGATACATAATTCCAAGTGAATTAATACTGAGCATTCTTTAAAATTCCATTTAAAGATGTGCCCCGTAACAGCAGGAGGCCAAAAATGGTCATAAAGCTGCTTTTCAAGCTATGAGGGGGGAAAGAAGAAAGGGTAAAAATCCAGTGTGAAAGTAAATTCCAGGATCACTATACATTACAGAGAATATTCTCTGCAGAAAAACTCTCTTGTTCCCATGGAAGAAAGAGCAGCGCCTCAGATGGTAATATTATTACTTACATAGAGCATGTGTCTTGGATCAGTATCTTTTTATTAAAAAACTTAAGGCAATGTCATGATAATGTTTACAAGCATCCTGTACTATATTATTCTATTTGAAATAATTTTCAAGTATAATGCATCTGATAAGCGAGACTTGAACAAGACTGTGTGTGTTTAAATATACATAATATGAAACATATTTAAAACACTTTAAGAACTTAAGTGGGGAAGAGCTTGAGGTTTCTGTGCCTTTTTTCTTTTTTTAAATGAAACTTCCAGTGGATAAGGTTGTGGATTGCAATTGTAGAGCAAAGTAAAATGTTAAAAGCATTTTTTGACTAAAAGTGAAATAAATAAGAAGTCAAGTAAATGTCTGTTAGAAATTGCAGTATCTGTGTGTGGGTTTGGTTTTTTTAGGGGGGTGGGGAGGGTGTTGTGTTTTGGTTTGTTTTGCAATATCAGATAAGCATGGTTGAGGTCTAGCCAGTTGGATCTTGAATGAGCTGAGCTATTCTTCATATTGATGATTGCTTAGCTGAATAGTTCTGCCTATTTAAACTCGCTGATGGGAGTTTAGAAATCTGCCTTCAATACCTAATTTTGAGTGAACTCGATCTCCAAATGGATCTTGTCCCTACAGAGAGTACTGAAGGAACTTGTGATAATTTAAGCTGGTAGATACAACTGATATTATGGCACAGATGGATCTTTCTTAATCATGGCTTTTTATGGTACTGTTATGTTTAAATGTTATTGAATGCTTCCAAAGTTTCAGCGTAAGAAAACCATAGATGTTACTTTGACATTTCTACACTTCAAAATGGCTTTTCAACAATGGGGGAAAACCAATAAACAACCAAACTGGAGTAGGAAGGGAGATGGTAAGATTGAAAGGTTAATGTGTGTGAAAGGTGTGCATTTCTTTAAATTAAGAAAGCCTAATTATTTAAACTTGCACTTTAAATGCATGCAGTTTTGGATGGACATACTGGAAAACCATGCACAGACCTTTGTCCCTTAAATGTACACAAAGAAGAATGTATTGAACATTGGAGTAGCTTGTAATCATATTTTGTGGAGTCCGTATAATGCTGAATCACAGTAGAGGCTTCTGCTATTTCATAAAATAACACTTGCAGAATGTCGTCAGTAAAAGCCAGCCTGCCTGCTTTTCAAATTTGAAACCCAGGGATAGCCACAGAGTAATTCTGTGACTCACCATCACCAAAACAGGGTGGACAGAACCTTTATCTCTCATCACTGAGTAGCCTTTTACTGTCAGAAAAATGCTAATTCACGAAAAGAGTATTGCTGTTGTTTGGGGAGGCTGAATGCACAAAGAAGCAGGCGTAGTGAAGTCAGTCAGTCAAAGCATTTACTTCATTTACCTGGGATACAAGAAACTGGGTCTGATTCTTCTTGGCAGACCAAATGGGTGCTCAAAGCCATTGTGTTGATGGTAACCTGTACTATAACTGTTTTTCTTCTGTTGCATCTTTTTTCTGAGAAGTTCAAAGATACCATTTTTGTTCTAATGTGAGATGAAAACTTTGATATTTTCTCATGAAACTATACTCTTGTTCTCCAGGCAGCCCTGGAGGACAATGAATGATAGGTATCTCAAAACCTTCAAAATATTCCGCATTGTTTCTGACAGCTCTGACAAACAGAATGCTATTAGTTGAACCCCAAAGGACAGGTTAGCAGACCAGCTAGTCCCCTACTGTAAACACATTTATCATCTTCATAGTTTTCAAGATTATGAAATGGACAATTCCAGAGGGCGTGTGTTCTGCTTCTGCAAAATAGAAGCTTTAGCATTAAGGCAAATCCACTTGCCCAGTACACAAAGGTAAACATCAGTGTCATGGTTGAACAATTCAAAATTTAAGTTAAAGAAATGAGGTTTAAAACAAATTAAAAGAGTTCTCCCAAACCCTCAAAGGAGTCATAGGAGTAATATTTTTTTTTTTTTCCTGGCTCCAGGTTTACGCCGGTCACTTGTTCACAAAATAATTAAGTTCTCAGTTGATTCAAGAACTGTTGCATTCCAATAATTTTCTTCTTTCCGACTTGAGCTATTGCTAATTATTTATTTGGCTGCTATCATTAGTTAAATTTTGCTCAGCTACAGTTTTGACATTTGTTTTGCTTGATCAGAGTAAAGAATTTAATACATGAGATAACTTTCATTCTGATTGCAAAACACACAAGGGAGAATAAACTTCTGAATAGTCAAAATCTCTGTAGTCCGTGACTTTAGCTGGAAATGCCACCAGAGCCCGTTAAATCAAGGATTAGCAGAGTTTACCATGTGTATTTGCAAAATTTTAGTACTTCCATTCTTCGGCAGAAACAATGAACAAAAATTCAAGGCTAAATGAACCTGCTGTGGAAAGAAAAAAAACCCCAACAAACAAACAGATCAAATCCCAAAGAAACAGCACTGTCCCTCCCTGCCCCCAACCCAAACCACAAAAACAACTCAGAGTTATTCAAGTCTGTTATAGTTAAACAGAACACCACCACACACACACACAGGTACCTGCTAAGGATATATAAAAACATTTTTCTTTTCAATTTTATCTAATTATTCAAGCTCTAAATTATTAACAGGTTTTCTCCTTTTGCTAATTTACCTGAACTGTTTCTGAAGCTGTATCATAGTTTAATACTAAAGTACAGTCTGCCTTGGCTGAAGAAAATGGCCATGAAATACTTGCATTTCAGAAGTTATCACAAATGCCATCCTTGGACTTCTTATAAACTTAGCAATAACAACAGGAGACTAATGAGCAATTTCTAAAATATTGTTTCTATTAAACTGTAGCTTTTTCCTTGTGACTTCCTTCTAATTTATATGACTAATTGATACATGAGAGTGGCTAGTGCGTATTTAACTCTTCTCAGCCGGTGGGGAGTTAGGCAATCTTTCCTCATGCGAAGAAACAAGTTACAATGAAGTAGAAGACCTTATATAATACAGAAATTTTTTTACATACGTGGCTCAAACAAATGCCTTTAAGGTGATGTTTTTTGGGGGGTGGTGAGGGTGGGTGGGATGTGGGGAGTGCAGCGCACATGGCAGCTTCAATTTTCTAAGGGCCTGTTCAGGTTTTACAAATATTATTTGTAAAGTAATTATAACCCGATTGCAGTTACTGACCGTATTTCATATTAAAATATAATTTCATAATGATATTGAATTATTTTAATGAACAAGACACATGATGTTGTAGGTAATAATAATATTTGAAGTTTAACATAGGAGACATCCACCAAGGGATCAGCAGTATCACTCAGTGTAAAAAGCCTTCTCCGCTCTGCCCTATTTTCTTTATGCTGCCTTTGAATCCTGCCATCAGAACCACCTTCCATTTAGTTGAGCAAAAACAGATGCCTCTCCCATTGGAGCCAGTCTCTTTTATCCAGCCAGAAGTCTCACTGTTAAGTTAGATGAAGCAAGAGGTGGTCTCTCTCTCGCTATGAAGTTGTGAGCTGTCAATCTCAACCCCTGCTGACTGAAAAGCGGGGAACTGAGATCACAATGCTACAAGAAAACTACTTCTGATATGCTCAGAGCAGGGAGAGATTTCATTACCACTAAAATGCCATTTGTAAAAGCACTGCTTTCCGTGCAGCAGTTGCCTTTGTTCTCTGCTAGCCTGCTAGCTTTCATTCCTTGGGATAGCTTGACCACATATGCAATGGCAAAAAAGGATTTAGCCTTCGTAGGTAGGCCAGAGAGGCTTGTGAGGATAAGTAACGAAAATTAGTGGAACAATGTCCTGGGTTTGGCTAGGACAGGGTTAATCTTCACGAGAAGATGGGAGGGGCCATGGCCAGGATAGCCAGACTGACCCAGCCGTTGGGATATTCAACACCATACTGATGTCATACTCAGTATATATAAGGGAGGGTTGATGCATAACTTGAGCTTTGGGCAGGTGGAATATTGTTGATGTGGCACTGGCAGTGTCGAGGGCATCAGCAGCACGTTCAGACTTTTATAATCTCTGGGAGACGGATCAGGGCTATCACGTTGTTATATTGGATATTGTCAAATTATGGTACAATTATAGCACTGGTCACAAGGTTAAGCTGGTGTTTGTATGTGGCATTGTTCTTTGTTAGTAGTCTCCCCTAATCTATGGACAAGACAGAGGAAGACACCTTCTCACCTTTTGAGAATTTTGAATATTCTTGGGATGTCCAGGCCAGCATGCTCTTGTTTCTATGTCTTCTGAATGTGTCCCAGGCCTTGTTAGGGTCACACAAAGTTGGGGTATTTTTTTTAAGAATATCTCCCAGAGATCTGCCCTGAGGCTGGATAGTTATGAATGTCAGGGTGTATGGGAGAGTATGACCAAGTGTCTGGGACGGTGGTCCCCTCCAGTGCTTTGGAATTTCATCCCTGAACAAGTGCAAGATCATGACAAACTAATTACACAAAGATTTTTAAGAATACCACCCAGACACCTGCCTCGAGGCTGGAGAGTTATGAGTGTCAGGGTGTGTGGGAGAGCATTTGCCTAGTACAGTGGTCCCCTCCAGTATTTTGGGATTTTACCCCTGAACAAGTGCAAGATCCTGACAAACTAGTAAAATATTTGGAAAAAAGTATGTTGTCAACTGGGCAGCCCCAGAGAGACACAAATCACTGCAATGTGCTGGGGCCTGGCCCACCCCTACCGAGCCCTGTTGAACACTGTTCAGTGCCCTCGAGGGGAAGAGATGGTCTCTGGACCTAGAAACAGACCAGCAGGCACAGTAATTATTCCAACCCTCATGACAAGCACTGTGGCCACTCAGCCCCTGGCGGCAGGCTCTGCAGCTGAACCAGAGAACCAACCTGTGCTGGTAACAGTCACCCCTATACAGGAAAAGAACTATATCAAAAAATCAGTCTGCTTAGTGAGGGATGAAGGTGAACCAGAGCCATCAGAAGAACAGGAGAAAGAGGCAGAGCCAGAGATGGTCACCCGATCTGTGAGTGAGCTGTGAGATATGCGAAAGGATTTCAGCCATATCCAGGCGAGTGCATTATCTGGCTGCTCTGACACTGGGATCACAGGGCCAGTAGTTTGGAATTAGAAAGAAGCCAAGCAGCTGGGATCCCTGTCTAGGGAAGGGGGCATTGAAAAGGCGATTGGAAGACAGACACAAGCCCTCAACCTCTAGAGGCAACTTCTGTCAGGCATGAAGGAAAGGTAACCCCTCGAGGAAGCAGGTACCCTTCCCCTCGAGGAAGCAGGTACCCTTCCCATGTCAGCCTGGCAAGTGGACCACCAGGGAGAGAGGTATCCAGTACCTAAGGACACCGAAGGTATCTTGGGTACCTAAGGGCACTAGCTGTGTTGGAGGTGATTTATAAAACCCTGAATGATGAGCAGTTACCTACAGACCCTACTGAAGTCCAATGCACACTGTCCACGTGCGAAGTTTCTATGAAGTGCACCAGAGTCATGTGTCAACTCATTGACCATAGTGACCTGGAACAAAGATGAGATGCAAACAGTGGATAAAGTACCAGCCAAGACTGGTGATAGAAAGGAAATCTTCTTTCTTCCATGGGGGGCCTGTGACTCTGCTATGGAGGGACTCTTGGGAGTTCCAGGAGTTTAAAGAGGACGTGTTCTACTCCCCAGCTGTACAGGCCGATATCTCAGCTGTTAGGAGGTGGTGCACCCCTGCTCAAAGCAGAGGATATGGAAGGTACACACCATGAGGTACCTTGTGGTTTTATGTATGTGACCATGGAGATGTCATGAGGAAGTCGTATGGAAAACCTCCTTCAGTACTAGAGGCCCAAGTATGTGAGTTGCAAGGGAAAACAATTGTGAAAGCAGAAATTTCCCAGACGGAGTAGGAGGGCTGATCTTACTGCTGATCCTCTCGAAGGGACGTCCAGGTCGTTTCCCCAAGAAGTGAGTGACTCTGATCAGGATTAGAGGGGCCCTGCCTCCAGCCAGTGGAGGTTTACTGCTCTGTGTGAATCCGGTACCCGAGCCTATCAGTGCCACAGGAGTACAAGGCCCGGGTAGATACGGGTGCACAGTTCACTTTAATGCCATCGAGTTATGAAGGTGCAGAACCCATCTGTATTTCTGGGGTGACAGGGGGATCCCGACAGTTCATTGTTTTGGAAGCAGAGGTGAGTTTTACTGGGAATGGGTGGCAACCCCGTTGTGACTGGTGCAGAGGTTCCCCGTATCCTTGGCACAGACTACTTCAGGAGAGGGTATTTCAAGGGCCCAAAAGGACACCAATGGGCTTTTGGTATAGCTGCCTCGGAGATGGAAGAAATTGAACATTTGTCTACCTTGCCTGTTCTCTCAGAACACCCTTCTGTGGTGGAGTTGCTGAGGGTTGAGGAACGGCAGGTGCCAATTGCTATTATGATAGTACGCTGCTGATAATATTGTACTAACTGAGACTCCCTGATCCCCATCCAGAAGGTGATCCATCAACTGGAGAGTCAAGGAGTGATCAGCAAGACACACTCAGCCTTTAACAGTCCTGTTCGGCCAGTAAAAACAATCTAATGGAGAGTGGAGACTGGCAGAGACTGTTTGGTCTAAATGAAATCACACAGAGATAAACCCATAGAATTTTACCTTTTTTTTTTTTCCTCTCGATTCTCCGTCCCATTCACCCCGTGGAAGAGATGGGCAGTGAGCAAGGAGCTGTGTGGTATTTAGTTGGTAGCCGGGCTTAAACCACAACAAATGATAAATCTGCTGCACTGCTGTATCTAAGTAAAGTTAGAATTAATGCACTGATGATCTTTGGTACCTCAGTCTTTGTGGCTTTTAACAGGTTTGTTTGAACATGAGTGTTTCTTGCAGCTTTCTGTGTTTGTTAACAAAATTAGAGATACAATGAAGATTCTTCTTCCTCTTGATTTCCATTACACTGTTCAAATACCTTGTTAATTTCATTAACTTTTAAACTGTGTTCACACCATCCAAAAAAACCCCAAAATCAGATCAGAGATCTGAGAACTTACAGAGCACAAGTAAACTGCATCTCTTCAATTCTAGAGGGTTTATAGAAGGATAGATCTCCATACTGGGACTTATAATAAGACTACCTTTTCTTCCCACGTGCCAGAATAAAGCAGCCACAGCACAGAGAAAAGCATATTTTAGCACCATTTTTGCACCCATGACACACTATTTCCTGTTAGGCAGGTTTTAATTTTGCTATGAAGCTTTGAGGTGCTTTTAAATCCTATTATAAACGACTATTCTTTAAACGCAGGAAGAAGTAGCCATTTTAAGTCAGTCACGTCATGTGGATTCAGGACTCTAGTTTCTTGTGTCCTACTCTGTAAAATCAAGATAACAGCCTTCCACGGAGATGGCATTAAGATAAATATGGATTGTGAAGCTACCTCATCTTTGGAATGGGCATTTATGAATATCTCGAACGGATTTATAAATTCTGTGGCAAACTCCAAACTTTTCACTGTAGTTGTGCATGACTCGTAACTGAGCATAATTTGAAGACTGTGAATAGTGACCTTGCCTCTGTATACTAGGGAATTGCTCATCCTGCTGTATGTGTAGTTGCAAAACAGGAATACATCAAGTAACCTTATGATTGTGCCTAAGCACAAAGAGCCTCGCGTTTCTTTGTAGTGAGGGAGTGGAACAAGCTTGCAGCAGTTCTGGGGACAGTGTCTCGGGAAAAGTAGGAGCATGAGAAACTGTTTGCTGGCAGGCTAAAGTTGTTCAAACACAGCTGTCTGCTGGAGTTCTGAGAGAGGCATTACACAGGTGAATTGTAAAATTCACTGCTGGTGCTGCTGTCAAGACACCTGCTCAGGAATACAAATAATTGTGAATAAATTAACCTTGGGAGCTGTATTTGCTGCTGTTATCCACTGGTTTCTTTTCCAAAGTATTAATTGCAGCACCTGGAATCAATTCTTTCCTAGCCACTGGAAAATTACAGCAATATGTCTTTCCCCAGAGTTCTGTACTTCTATATTCTAAGTATTACATTCAACATCTTTTTTTTTTTTTTCAATACTGTTTTATGTATGTGGGTGTCTGAGTCCTGTAAAATTAGGGTAACCTACCATGTACTGTTTGCCATAAAAAACCCCATTCAACACTGTGCAACGTGAAGAAACGTGGTAAGAATTCTAGGAAGGAGAAACCCCAGTCTGTCAGTTTGAGGGCTTTTCACTAGTTAATGTCAAACAGTACCAGAGAGATGCCTTCCCTGTTCTTATCTCTAACTCTCAACTTTTTTTGCTGTTAAAAAAAAAAAAAATCTGAAATGCTCCACAGAGACAACTGCTTGACTTTATCACTTTAGTAATCCTTTACTTTAGGGCTTACAACTGGGATAGTTTTGTTTTTTTTTTTAATATGTATATTGCTTTTCTTATCTGAAAGGTGCTGAATGTCATGGTACTATGAGAACAAACTATTGTAGAAATCAGAGTTCTTCTCTTAGACTGATATTCCTCGGGATATATGTGTATATTGGCAGGTCTTATTTACATTCTGCTTTCATGTGGATTTTTTTTTTTTTCCAAATCTGGAATTCTCTGTTGATCTGATAAACATTATGCTTAGCTTACTAGTAATTTGTTTTAATTTGAAATTATTCTTACTCCAATGTTCATTTGAAACATGGACCATATTCAAGTGAATCATAGAATGGTTTGGCTTGGATGTTGATTTTTTTTTTTTTCCAAATCTGGAATTCTCTGTTGATCTGATAAACATTATGCTTAGCTTACTAGTAATTTGTTTTAATTTGAAATTATTCTTACTCCAATGTTCATTTGAAACATGGACCATATTCAAGTGAATCATAGAATGGTTTGGCTTGGAAGGGATCTTTAAAGGTCATGTACTTCCAATGCCCCTGCCATGGGTTTCACTAGACTAGGTTGCTCAAAGCCCCGTTCAACCAGGCCT
>NW_010400453.1:91152-97304 GCF_000710305.1 Buceros rhinoceros silvestris | reverse complement strand
TAATAATAATAATAATAAAGCCTATGCCAAGAAATAAAAGTCAAAGTCTCAGCTCAATTCTGCAGGAGGAACATAAGGAGAAGCTTTGCATGGAGGTGAATGTGTTCTGCTCTGTCCAAGGAAGAGATTTGTGGGTGGTTTCAAGCAATTTCAGTGGAGAAACTGATAATCCTAAAAAACAATCTCTTCTGTTGTGTTCTACAGTTATTTTTTTGCCACAGCTATCAATCACACTGCTTTGCAAAGAAGGCAAGCATCAGTATCTCTGCTCTGTAGAGGCAGCACAGAAATGGGAAACAACTTGCCCATAGGCAGCCAGTATCATTAAGGAATCCCATCAACAAGGTCCCAGCCTGGCCCATGCCTCCTCTGTGTCCTCTCTGTCAGGGCTTGGGGGGCTTTGATGTTGGTCTGCTGGCATGACAGTCACAAAAAGTCCCACACCTCATTCAAAAGCACAGGGTAGATCCCCAGTTACCTTGACTGCTGTGTGGCCAAAGGAGAGTGGTGATTTCTCTGCCAGCAAGCTGAAGCAGACCGTGGTTTTCTGAATGGGAAACATGCATTGGGATAACTAATGGCACAGGCAGAAGTCAGGTTTTTTGGTTTGATTATAGCCATGCAGGGTATGACTGGGAGGAAGCATTTTATGGTTTGGATAATGATATCTCAAGTCTGATATATGTACCTCTCTGTTTAATTTTTGTCCTGTAGATACAAAATAAATCTACACATAATAGCAGCAATGACAATAAGAGGAAATTAGGAAGATGTTTTCCCCACCTGTGAAAACATAAACTCTACTTGTTCCTTTCTACCTTCCCCTGCAGCATCTGGTGCTGGCCACTTTCTGACACAAGATGTTGGACTTGATTGGACTTGGGTGCAGTCCAGCCTGCAAATGTCTGTGTTCCGAAATAAGTTGTGAAATATTCTCACATTCTGCTTCTCAGCCTGTTATAGCAAAGCCCAAATAAAGCATAATCTTCTCCTTTGAGAAATCTCACATTACAGACTTCCTTATATTCTGAAGCAAAACTCCTTTCAATGCTCTCTTCAAAGCACTTGTACTCCTGACAATGGTTTTGTAATGTGCTTATCAAGGCTTCACTTTCCCAGTGGAGAGCCACAGTTAATTACAACAGTCACGGAGCGTTTGCAGCCATGGTTCTTAAACACCCTGCGTCCTCAAAGGTGTCTGGTTCCTTCATTCTTGAAATGACCACCTAAAATAACGGAGTGGCTAGGGTTGTTCCAACTGCTTTGCAGATGGAGTATGTGATCACTTATCACATTTCCTACTTCAAATTCACAGTTTGTTAAACCAGAAACACAGAAATGGGAAATGAAAACACAGCTTATGAATTTGAATTCCATAATTTCGTAGAAAAATGTATCTTTTTGTGCTACAAATGGAGGGTGGGTGAAGAAAAGGTGTTTGTTTACAAACCAGAGGGGACAGATTGGTGCGTGGATGGAAGTGTTCATTTTCGTTCTCTCTTTAAATTCAGTTCAGTGTTCTTTTAATATACTATTTGCAATTACAAAAGGGATCATGTCTTTTATGACATGCATGTAGCTTGCTTCGCAGAAGGGAGATGTCTATGTTCCTTGGCTGGCACTGTTTCAAACAGTGTAATGAATAATCAGCACGCACAATTCGTTGTGGAAAAACTCACTCCATCAGGCAAAATTCAGGATCTGAACCACAACATCTGAAGAGCTAATGGCAACAGATGTGGCTGGTTGCCCTTGAGGGTCAGGCACAGAGCTGCTGCCCTATGTAAGAAGCTGGTAGGAAATGGATCCAACCTTGCAAACAGTGGTGAGCAGCCTGAGCTTTCAGATAATTCTGTGAGAGCGATGATGAAAAAATCGAGTCTGCATAACCAATACTCTAAAGAAGAAAAAACTTTAAGGGGATTGTTAAGCTGTGGACTTTCAGAAGCTGGGAACTTTATTAGAAAGAAAAAAATAATCCCTGTTTCTCTGTTCTTGTATTTTGCGTGCTTCCATGACATTTAAGGAATTATATAATATATGAAGAAAGAGGACAAAGAAAAACAACCAAGCCTCTAAATTCGTATAACAAGACACAGCAGAGAAAACAATCAGCAGGATTCATCATCTTCAGTTCATCCAATTAACACCTACCATAGAGCTGAGCTTTGTAGGAAAAGAAATACCTGGCAACTATTGTCCAGTCAAACTAGATACTGCATTCCCTTCCCACAGACCACCAGTGGCCAATACATCGATTTTACATTCACTCCAAAAGCAACATCTTTACCACCATGCTGGATTATTGCCCCAGCTCTGACTCAGGGAACATTTCCTCTAGCTCTTGCGTTTTCCTTGGAGACCTCTCTATCTAAGCCCTGACCAAGCTCAACATGATTCAGCCCTTGAAATACAGCAAGGCAATAAATGGCAGCTGCAGGCGAGTGGGGCAGGTGTAGTTTAGCCAGAAGGCTGCCATACACAGCCACGACAGCTTCCCACTTTGCAAGCAGCGGTGTGTATGTTCAAACTGATCCCTGAGGTCAATAGGCAGCATCCCTCTTGTCACACCCCTAGGGGAGGATGGGGAAGGGACACAAGTAAGCTGGCCACAGCTGCAGTAACGGATTTTCAGAATTAAGAAGCCTGATGCAGCAGACCTCTCAAACAGGTCACAGGACTCTATAGATACCGCCCTCTGCAGAGGAGACCTGTGATGCCCCAGGCTGGCGGTAAGCGAGCAGGAAGGGCTGGTGTTCAACAGCACTGCACTGCAGCAGTGGACAGGCCCCATGGAACAGTCCCCACGCTCAAAGCTGCTACAGCAGGTGCATCTGCTGCCCAGCCCAGCAGTCTTTCCTCGCCCACATAACTCAGTATGCGCTGCGCTCCTCCCAGCACTCCTCACACCCTTACGCTCTTGGTGAGAAATAAGAAACTTCGACTTGGTGCCAAACACCGAAGGAGTTGTTGGGTGACTTTCAGATGACTTTAGGGGAATTTTGTCTAGCACATAAGAAGTATCAGACAGCTCTGCCCCACTGCTGCTTCACTGCCAGGTCCCTCGCAGAAGGCTGGGGACTCGGTCCCTAGCTGGCAGACCCCTGCTCGGCAGACAAGCTCCCCGCTGAGAAGAGGAATCTTCTTCCAGTCGCTTACAGCCAGCGTACAGCTGCTGCAACAGTTTTGAGGGAAAATCTTCCCTCCGCTGCCAGCAGCAATTTATGCGCATTTGCAGGTGTGACACATTTGCTTCACACGACCTCTGGGAAGGCAGAAACATTGCCTTGAAAGTGTGTCAGTGATACCACTTAGCACTGCCATTTTCTACTTCAAAGTGTTCTACCAACATTAATGAAGTGAGCTTAAAAATAAGAGCTGAAAATACCCTAATAACATGAAAATATTGCCCTGGAACAAGTATGTAAGCAAAAAGACAAGAAAGCCATTACAAAATGAGGACATTATTTTTTCTTTTCCTTTAATGAGCTGGCTTTGCCCAATCTGCTTTACATGTAGCTGATCTGTTTAGCTGAACCCCTCCAGCCATTCCTTGATAGTACTGTGCAGTGGAATATAGCAACTAGGGACGTAAAATTTCAGCTCCTGTGACCCTGGTGGCTTGGGAGGATACAGCACTCAATTTAGAAAGATCTTAAATTACTTCCCTTATCACTCCACTCTTTCTTCTTTTTTTTTCTTTTTGAGATATATGTAAATGTGAGGTTCAGAGTCCCTCAAAGAAAGATTCAGCTGCTGTTTTGAAGCTCTGAGACTGAGGCACTCAGCTGAGATTTGACCAGATGCCGACAGTCTGAGGTGCAATTTTCTTCTGATAGCATCATCAGGACACATGTAACTGTGAACAGATCAGATGATAGGTTTGAACAAAGTAGGCAAAACTGCCTAATCCAGGCATCTCTTAGATTAGTCTCCCGTTGCTTTTAATAGGGTTAGGATTTTGCCTGCTGGACCAAATTCCCAGCTCTACACTGAATTTGCTGTTGTAGAAATCCCTTAATCTCTCTGTGCTTCTCCCTCTCTGCTCTCTTTCCTATCTCCTCATCTGCGGATATGGATGATACTAATGTCTGCCTCCA
Organism: Buceros rhinoceros silvestris; assembly: GCF_000710305.1. Lineage (NCBI taxonomy): Eukaryota > Metazoa > Chordata > Aves > Bucerotiformes > Bucerotidae > Buceros > Buceros rhinoceros. The sequence goes on along the minus strand of NW_010400453.1, from coordinate 93,204 downwards.
TCAGTATTATGAGAACTAATTAACCGAGCTCTCAGGGAAACTTCAGCAGCAAAGGCAAATTTCTCATGCGGAGATGAAAAGCAGACACACACACACATACAGATAAAGATATTGATGTGTACAGAGATACATATATATACGTATACAAGCTATGCCTATCACCTGCCAGAGCTTTCTTATCGTCAAGACTCTTTTTCTCTTCTTTGTCTTGCTGTTGCAGTCCCACTATTTTTAAACGCTGGCTTTATTCCAAGTCAGTGTGGCAATGCTAGGCAGGTAGTTGTTAAAAAAAAAAAAAAAGAAAAAAAAAGAAGAAGACTTTGCTTTCTCTTTTTTTAATAGCATTTTTGTTCTGTAACTATTGTTCCTGCCAGTCACAAAAACTGCTTGGTTTTTAATGAAAAATCCTAACATCAACAAATTGCAACCCTCCCTTTCAACACAGACATGCTCTTTGAATTTAATTATGCCTCAGGCAGTGCATTATAACAGGCATGTGATAAGTGACACCAAAATTTTGCAACAAACGCAGCAAATATCCCCAACTGGGCAAAAATAGTTCAGTATCAGATTGCCTGTTTCCGTACAAAGTCACTCAGAGCCAGAGTCTGCCTGATTTACCCCCATACGAGCTGAGGCAGCTTGGCCCCATCGTTGCCAAGAGAGCTGGCACTTTAGCCACCAAGGATCTGCTCACTGCGCACCCCTCGATCCCTGGATCTAGCAGGAGGAGATCGCTGCGGGAAAATAGCCCCGAGGAAGGGGTGGAGGACCCTGCTTTAGGGCAGGGACATGCCTGGTGGGGTGATTCAGGGCACTCAGCAGGAGCTGAGAGGAGCCGGGAGCAAAGGAAGTGGAGGAGTTTGGGAGATTTTCTTTCCTCCCAGAATAATTTCTCACAAGCTGTGTCAACTATCCACGGTTAAACAAATACTTGAAATATCAACATTTCCCTTTTGGAGGGAGAGGCAGCACCAGTTACCTTTGGTTTTGTTGTCTTGGGAGCTGCAACAGTCAGTGAGAGATGGCTGCCTGGGATTTTTCTGAATATTCACAGAAGAAAATTTCCTTTGAAAACAAACACCCACAGCCCTGTTCGTAATGCAATACCAGGGTCAAACCCTGTCCTTTGCATCCTTCTGGATGCTAACATGGATAAAGCAATGCTCTTGTGTTATTTAGATCCTCTGTGATGGCCAGTGACTCCCAAGCAGCAGCAGATCTATGTTTGCCATCTCTTTGGCAATGCTGGTGGTGCACAGCGGTTGGGTCTGCGTATTTTCAGAAGACAAAGTGGGGAGACCACAGACGGATGCCTCCTGATGGGCAAATATCAAGACAAATTCCATCTAACCTCAAAAGCCATGCAGCTATAAATACAAAATGAAGCAATTGCAATCCTGCCAGCAAGGTTCATTCTTCCAAAGTGGCTGCATTTGACCGGGTCTCTGTCTTTCGTTCCCCTGTCTTTTCATTTCTCTTCTGTACAGGTGCCTTGGCTCACTGACATTTTAAAAGAGGTGATTTTTTTAATTGTATGTCAGATATAGCTGCTATGGATCTGAAGACCCTTTCTCGAGTCAGGGAAGTGGTTTCCTGCAGTGGTGCAGCAGTTTCCTGAGCATTGGAGCACCTGTTTTCAGTGAAGTCTTAAAGATGAAGACCAGATAGTGCTTTATATAAGGGAGGCCTGGGATGCACAATCAAGTTATTGAGATTTAATGTGTTTCTGTGCAGCAGCTGAGCCATGCCAGCCAGATGGGTTCACACCCTCAGCTTGAGGTAAATGCAGAATTTAAGCTACATGTTACCATGGCCTGGGTATGTGTCTGGTCAGATATTCACAAAAAAACCTCCACTTTCTCGAGCAGAGTAACTCCATCACGTAACTGAGTGCTTCAGATAGATACTTAAATATTTGATTCTCAATTTCAGCACTAACTTGTCCTGCAACCATGGGTTCTATCACCTCCTAGGTTCCAAACTTCAAGTGTAAAATGGGTATAACAGGAATGCTTACTCAAAAAGGTGGTGTGAGAACAAATACAATAA
>NW_010400453.1:89627-91004 GCF_000710305.1 Buceros rhinoceros silvestris | reverse complement strand
CGGAACAGCAGTGCTTTGCTTTTAGTAATTCACAGTGCTTCTTGTTATTTATACAGCTGTGGAGCTGACAAATGATTTAGAATCTTGTCTTTTGCTGCAGTAACTAGACGTCAACGGGCTGTGTTGCTCTAGAGGAACAGAGAAGCTGGATCAGTTTGTTGCACGTTTTAATGCGAACCTGAAGTCACACTTTCTGTACCAAAATATTTCAAAGTGTACCTCCTTTGAAAGATGAAGTTTAAGGAGCTGCTGTCATATATCCTGCGTAAACAATGTGAAGGATAACATCAAACATTTGGAATATGTGCAAGTACACCAAAGAGAAATATGGTGATCTACTGAGCTTTAATCAGTTCAATATAATACCATGAATTTTGCACCTAAATGACTTGGATTGCTATAACTGTTACCTGTGAATAATGCTTGCTTCTGGCAAGTGATAATTAATTCTCAAATCATGGAAGCTTCTGACTTTCAGAGACCCCGAGCACATTTGTGTGAAGATTAGACATTGTTTCTTTTCTCCTTTTTTCTTTGAAGCCTTTCTTCAAAGATTGCAGCTCGCTGTTCAGACTGCATAAACCCTCTCTTGACAGAGACAGCTTTTCTCTGTCCTCCAGAGGTCTGACTCTGCACTCCCTTACTCTGCTCTGCACCCCACTGAAATGTATAGAGAGATGTCAGCATCGCATCCGTGAGTGCAGGAAAGAATCAAACCCCTTGCCAAATACATCAAGTGGATTGCTTACCCCCTGTGGGGAAAATTTACCACATAACAATGAAGTAATTGATACTGATGGTGCATGTTGTTCACATTTCATTTCTTAGATGCTTGTTTTCAGGGTTGTGAGAAGCCAGGTTACAGTGATCAAAGGTCGAAGTCTTAAGCTCCCTAGGAAACAGCTTCCCAGGGGCTGTGCCTAATGTGTGAGGAAATTAGCAGTGAGATTTTTTAAAGAAGAGCACAGATGCTAAATCCCAAGAGTGAGATTTTCTGATTTACATCCCTATGAATTGTAAGCAACTGCTCTGACTCTGAAGACACTACCTTCGCCCCATTTTTGGTTGGAGTAGGAAGTGTTTGGTCCATAGCAAATGCAGCTGAACTCTAATGTTCACACCTTAAATGAACTTCTTACTTCTCGCTCCTCAAGCTGTGCTCTTCTTAATTTTGTCATGAAAAAATATTTTGCAACCTCTTTTCTAATGAAAAAAAGAAAAACAACTGTGCAGTAAAGGAGAAGTGTTTGGTCTGGGTTTTTTCTTATTCTGGGGAACTGCTCATTACAGGGAAAAGGAAAAGAAGGAGAGGGAAAGGGAAAGGGGAGTGGAAAGGGAAAGGGAAAGGGATAGAGAAAGGGAAAAGGAAAAAAAGTA
>NW_010400453.1:89177-89551 GCF_000710305.1 Buceros rhinoceros silvestris | reverse complement strand
GAAAGAGAAAGGGAAAGGGAAAAAAAGGATCCATACAGTAATTCATTTTTTTACAGCTTGGGATAAATGACTCCCATTAGTGAGAAACTAGAATACAAGGGTTCCACCTTCATAGTTCAGAACCCACAAGGATGGTTCAGTTACATCTATAGCTGGACTCCAGTGTCTTAGTGTTAAATAGGACAAGTTCTCAAATATTCCTATGGATGCCAGTACTCTCAGCTGTCCTCCCTCAGTGACAACTTACCCCCCATTAACTCTTGAGGAAGTCACTACTGAGGTGAATAAAAGTTGCACCATCCGTATGAATTCTTGTAGATTAAGTTTCTACTCAAAGTAATCAATCACAGCAACGACCCAAGACACTGGGAAAG
>NW_010400453.1:88774-89117 GCF_000710305.1 Buceros rhinoceros silvestris | reverse complement strand
GAAAGAGAAAGGGAAAGGGAAAAAAAGGATCCATACAGTAATTCATTTTTTTACAGCTTGGGATAAATGACTCCCATTAGTGAGAAACTAGAATACAAGGGTTCCACCTTCATAGTTCAGAACCCACAAGGATGGTTCAGTTACATCTATAGCTGGACTCCAGTGTCTTAGTGTTAAATAGGACAAGTTCTCAAATATTCCTATGGATGCCAGTACTCTCAGCTGTCCTCCCTCAGTGACAACTTACCCCCCATTAACTCTTGAGGAAGTCACTACTGAGGTGAATAAAAGTTGCACCATCCGTATGAATTCTTGTAGATTAAGTTTCTACTCAAAGTAATCA
>NW_010400453.1:81849-88597 GCF_000710305.1 Buceros rhinoceros silvestris | reverse complement strand
GAAAGAGTAAACAATGTTCTCCATTCTGGTGAAAATCAGCACCTTTCCATTTGGCAGCAATATGGTTTTAGCTAAACCACCGCAAGTCACTACAGAAGCTTTCACGCTGAAATTCATGGCTGTATGTTCAGTGATGCAAGTGATACTTAATTCACACAGTACCTTTCTCATTAGCAGATTCCTTTTTAAAAAGGGTTATCATTAAACCTGTTAGGCATGAGAAAATAGAAGTACCAGAGACATGAAGCGTCATGCTCAGGGCATCAGGGCCAGAATCAGGACAGAATCAGGAGTGAAGCCTGAAGCACTCACACATCCCATGTCCAAACCGTTATGTGACATTGCTTCCCAATTTACTGTCCCAGCTGGTCTATTTGTGCTCAGTCCTTCTAAGCACTCTTGAGAATTTGCTCTCATGTCTTGTTGTAGCACCCAGACTGGTGAAAGAATTGCTTCTAACTCTTGTTATGAGGCTCTTTTTGTCCCCAGATTCAATGCACAGACCTGAAATTTTGGACCACTTCTTGGAAATTGGCACTGCAGTCCTCATATGCCCCCATCACCCACCCCGAGCATGCACAGCACTGCCCCGTGGTGGCCCAAAAAGCTGGACACGCAAGTGCAGCTGCACCAGGAGATTTCTCACCAGGGGCCACAGGCCAGATGACTAAAAGCCAGGAGAGGAGGTTTATAACTGAATATCTTTGCCCAAGGGAAAGCAGGCCAAGGAATACAAAATGTCGGCAGAGGGCATGCTGCCCTTGATTGAGTGGAGAAGGGCCTCCATTGGCTGGAAACCCAGAATTAACAACAACAACAACAACAAGAAAATTAGCAAAGCTTGCCAGCTGGGGAGAGACATCTGGCTAGTGATCAGAGGGGCCTGTGAGTCAATTAATCCATCTCCGAGCTGGATTAGCACATTGAAACATGCTTCCCTTCACTGCTGCAGAGGGACCTGTTGAATGAGCTGTAAAGATGAATGGAAGTAAAGAAATTTCATTTAGATGGAGAAAAATGGCTCTGAAGTAGTGGGTGGGTGGTTTTTACATGCCTTATGTGCTGCAAGAATTAAGCACAACTCAGAGAATTTAGGGCATGAAGCAGCCATTTGGATACAAAAGCTCTTGAATTTAAGATCTGATGGATTTAAAATTTGTATCTAGAGATTGGCCTATTTATTTCTCACGATTATAGCACACCCAGGACAGAAGATACTGCAAACACAGACTACAATAAATAACTCTTTCAGACCATTTCCCCCCAACTGTGCTGTATTAAGTTGCTGTGTGTGTCTCCGCAGAAGCTATTCCTGGGCTCTTTTGTTATTATATGGAATGGCAGACTGTTGCTCAAGGACATCATCCTGCATTTAGCCCTGGAGAGAATGATACTCAGTCTCCACCTTCCCTGTCATTGTGGATCAATGTGATGCGGTCTCCTTAGATCCTTTTCAGATCAGTGATAGGACTCGAAGGGTCCTCTTTGGTCACTGACTTCAGTTCCTGCTGTCACGAGCCATCAGATCGTATAATCTCTTCTACGGATTTCTTAAGGTCCCTCTCATTTGGCTGTTATCCCTGCTGTTGGAAGGCTTTTCCAAAACTCAATTCCTCTGCTGTTTAGAAACTTCTTTATAACTGCCAATGTCCATTTATTCAAGACCAGGTTATAGTAATTTGTTCTTGTGCCAGAAATGTCTTGTAGTCTCCTCCCTCCTGAGGTGTCTATGAATCAAACACCAGCTTTCCTTTTGCTCAGCTAAATGACTGAACCCAAATTGCTCTCTTCCCTTGAAACAGGCTCACCAGTTCACTGTTTACTCTAATAGTCCTTTTCTGCACCTTTTTCTATTTCAATTAATATTTTCACAGTATACATGGGTCATACACATGTTTTAAATGGTATCCTGCACAATGGCACCAACACTGCCTTGCTTCTACAGAAAATAAACTTTCTGTCTATACCCTGGAAGCCATATTCAGTGATTGGGTGATGTATGCACTCAAGCAGTCTTACCTGGTTTTTTCATCAAAGGAGATTTCACCTTTAGGAGAGTATGAGGAATTTCTGTAAGCATCTGGAAGCTTATACTGGAGTCCTCCTAGGAAGAAACACATGAGTTTTCTCATCCAGGAGAGGATGTCCAGGAACAATCTTGATGCAACTATTAGCAAAGCAAATTCGGTGCTAGGATGCATCAGGCAAGAGTTCTTTAGTAACCAGGGCTGTCTTTGTGTATTGCTGATAAGCTGAACAATGCTAGCAAAAAGTCCTAGACAACACAATCTGATTGCCCATACCGAGAATTTGCTGTAACAGTCCCTGGCGTAGTCCTGACCTGAGTCACAGAGTTCTTTTGGGACATTGCACTGTCCCAGATAAAATTCCTAGACATGGCTTGGGTCTTAACACGTAGTGTGGACAATTCACCACATACATTTTCAATGTGGGCACGCTGTTTTAGAGGCTGAGGGGATCTAGCTCTACGGGTGCACACCACTGTGGGCCTAATGATCTCACGGCCTGAAAACGGTCCCACATAAATTTAATTTGTGACAGTAGACATAGCTATTGACACTATTGTACAGCTACTTGTCTGATGGACTGTGCAGAGTTCTGATCATCTGTATTCATGACAGAGGGGCTAGGAGGTTGCAACTACAACTCTTAAATAGTGACAGAGATAGGTCTATGATCTTCCATATCACTTCATTGCTAACACAGTCTCTGGCCCTTGAGTTTTGGCCAAGGTAACTCTCCCAAGACAACTCCTGGGAAGAGGCAGGAGACTGTCTCAGACCCCGCAGCATTCACAACGGACCCCTGGGATGTGACCATGCAGTACTGGAGTGCCAGAGATTTCACCCGTAAAGGCACAGTACAGCTGTGGCAGGTGGTATCTGGACCAGAGAGTGATACACGACTCATACTGCTTGCTAAAATAATTTCAGTCAAACTGGATTAGATGTAGTGAAGGGCTATTTGGGTGATCTAGACAATGCAGGATTTATGACAGCTGGTAAAACAGATTTTGAATGTTTTTGAAAATTTCCCCTTATACTCTAAGAGAGTTTTATGTCCACAGCCTCTGGGAATTTGGTCCTCAATTCTGGAGCTTCCCAAATGATTTCAGCTGTCACATGTCATGTTCTGAGAGACAGTGAGCTTTGACACAGTACGTACCTTCAAACAGAGGCAGTAGAGGCAATGACAATTGCTGAGCACGATTTTCTTCCCAATAAATATGAAAATTCCACAGGCAGCAGTCAAAAGAAATTTATTCTCCTTTAAGACTTTTCATATGAATCCCCTTCTTTCCACTGCCCCTCTGCTATCTGCCTCCTCTCTCAAGACAAGTGCCAAAGTGGATAAATTCAGGGCTTACCCCTCTGAAAAACAAAAGGGCCTGGAGTAATGAAAGCCCCAACCATGAACATCTGTACATAACCAGGGTCATATCGGGTTTGCAGATATCTAGTCCCTGTTGCTACAGTGTCACTCAGTGTCCATTGCCAGCATTGACTGTTATCCAACATAGACAGTCCAAGAGATAAAGAGGGAAGGATTCCCTCTTGGCATGTCTATAGAGCCTACTGCAGAGAGTGTTTTGCCTTGTTCGCGCTCCTCACAAGTTCAGTTATCTCCTCTGAGGAACCGGGGAGGGGATGAGAAGCGCTCATCTGCCTTTTCTTTAAGTGCAAAGGAAAGGCTCAAACCTCGTTCCCAGTTTGGGACATGTTCAGACCAGAGGTCTAACAATGCAAACCCCTCTTTTTCTGGGGACCACTATGTTTTTCCTCCTCGGATGGTGTTTGAGATGAAGTAAGTGAATTACACGTAAGCTTTTTGGAGAGGAAAGAATACATGCAGAGAGTGATCAATGTCCTGGACGACAAGGATGCAGAAATGCCTCCACCCTACAGCTTCCCTACAGCTCTGAGGAAGGCATCTTGGGACTAGCTCCAGCTAGCATCTTGTCCCTCCCCACCAGCTGCAGCCACCCCATGCTCAGTGTGCCACCAGTCTGGCTTCTCTTATAGGGCTCCTGATTTTTGCTCTGTGTATGTGCAGTGACATTAGCACTGTGAACCAAGAGCCAGTGGCTTAGGACTTTTGTTACAGATGCTTCCGAACAAGTTTTTCCACTCATTTCCTCCTGCCCATCCCTATTAGCAGCCAAATGCTGCTAATCTGTCCAGTTTTGAGATAGCTATACACTCCTATATTCATTCATTTCACAGTTGTGTTCTAAGCAATGTATCTTCTAAAACCTTGTGATACATAAATAAAAAAGTAATCCAATGAAACAATTGATCCTGAACAGGTATGTATGCTTGAAAATAAGAATTTTACCTTAAAATGTAGGTAGAGATAAAGGGAAGAAAATCTGAATTTATGTACTTTATAAATACACCTGAACTTACAGTCACAGCCCATAAGGGTGATGAAAGGACTCCAACTTGTCTTAGATTACCAGTGGGGAATATGGGGCTTTTAGGGATGGATAAATGGGCCTGCAGTAACACTTAACATAGAACTGTGAATTCAGTTGAGATTTCCTGATCATCAGCTCATAAGTTAATCGTGATTATAGAAAATAGTCAATTAGGACAGTTCTAGGAGCATGAAAAAACTCTGAATATCCCTTTACAGCCATTAAGTCATGTTCCTTCAATATGCACAGCAAGAGACACAGGGAAAGGACCAAGGAAAGATAAGCCTGGTCAAGATGATTGTCACCCATCTAATCTCTGTCAACAGTAACACTGCAGGTGTTTCCTGCCAGCAAACACAAACCACCAGCACTGGCCATCTCAGAAACAAGCAGTCACTCATTCAAGAAGGAAAAGCAAATGGGTATTTTACACCTAGCTGCAGACTGCCCTGGCCCTGCAAGGGAGCCTGTATATTACAAGGAGAAAGGGAGATTATTCGCTTGTTTAAGAGCATGTCCAACAGAAACTCTGGGAATAATAAGGAAGTGTTTAAAGCAGACTATCTGCCTCATTCAGATGTGTCAAGATGCTGATCCAAAGACACACAGGAACTTTAAAAGGTGCTGGAGCAGGTCCATCAGTTTCTAGTACTAATAGGAGCAGAGCTGTTAGTGCTTTCGCATGACATCCTGTAAGAAAAAGCACTAGCATCTGGCTTACTCAGGAGAGATTTCACCATCTGTTATTGTAGAGACCCAATAATGATACAAAAACAAAATAAGTGAAAAACGCTAACACTCTGTCACCATTTCAAATTTAGTGAGGTCTTAAAATATTCCTGCACAGGTAGAGGATTTTGCTGGCTGAGAATCAACACAGCAACAGGCTCAATTACATCCGAGTTTCCTGTGTAAGATCTGTCAAGCAACTCCTATCATCACGTCTGTAAGTGAGCGTGAGTAATGGGTTTTATTTAAATTTGTGTGGTATTGACTACCTACACCCAGACAGATAATGGACAGACAGCAGAACAGTGATCAACAAGTGGCCACCACTTAATTCTTATTTTATTCTGCAGTTTGGCTGCCTTCATCTGTCTTCCCTTCTGAAGAAGTAAGCACCTTCCATCTGTCTCAGATGGAAATGCAATGGCTTGTTATGAATTCATTGCAAGTTTCCCATTTCCCATCCAAAACCATAGCAGTGATAAAAAAATAAAATCCCACAGTATTTGTTTCCAAAAGAATTCAGCTCCATGCACATATGCTTAGCTTTCTGCAATGGAATATCTCATCCCCCAAAAGACACAGTCAAAAACTGAACTTTCTAAGTAGCAAATACAACATTTAAGGTGTCTCTTTGCCTTAGTAAAAACTATAGGTACTAATTATAGCCGTAAGGGCAGAGCATCCTAAGAAATTTTGAATAAATCTGTTGACTTGCTGCAGGTCTATTGATTTCAGAAACACAAAGAGAATATGCTGAACAGGAGGGAAAAAATATTAAGTAGCATCACACAAATGTGGTAGTAAAACATCCTACATACTGTCATCACTGTCAGCTTCCTTCAGGAAGAAAATACGTGTTCAGCCCTGAAAAGTACTTCCTTTCCATAGCAGTATTGGTACGCGTTCATTTGCTCTAGCTATCTGAATTCCTTTGGGTTTGGCAAAGCTGTCAAAACCTTACAAGTGTAAATGCTGTTGTGTAAGTAAAATTAATGACTCCTTTACTGCTTCCCATATTTTAAACCTTTAAATGAGTCTTATTGCTGGGGGGAAAGGGAGGAGGAGTGGAGGGGCTGTCAAAAAGGAATTGTAAATCTTTCAGTGTTTAAAATCTTAGACCCGACTGACCTCCTGACAGTGCTTCAGACTATCATTTATCTTGGTGCTGTAAAGCAAGCAAACTATCTTTACCCAGGCGTGAATCCCACTTCGCAATCTGTTGTAACTAACTAGGGTATGAAGCTGCAGTGGAGCGCTCCAGTCAAGCAAGTAAACATCGAAAAACAAACAAAATCATTTGCATTTGTGGAAGTATTATACGTATTTACAATGTGTCCCTTGAGAGTGTGTAAGTGTTGCAGTAAGGGGGCAGTACTGTGAACATAGACGTCAGTCAATTATTAAATAAAATTTAAATATATGAATAATTAATATCAATAATTATTTGTGCTTGCCCAAATGGTGCATGCTGAGGCTTTAGCTGATATTTGCTATCATACGGAGTCACAGACTTAGGGCTGTCTGGGGAGAGGTCTCTCTCAGTGTCCAGATCCTCCAGCACACTGTGGGCTGCACCCTGAG
>NW_010400453.1:74969-81680 GCF_000710305.1 Buceros rhinoceros silvestris | reverse complement strand
AGCAACACCCTGCTTACGGCTCCAGGAGAGCAGCGTCAGCTTGATAAGCACCGCTGCCTACATGCTGTCCATCTATACTAGTGCTTCTATCCTGGGGTAATTTAGACAACTCAGTAGAGGTTACTGACACCTTTGTACTTCAGCTGGTTTTCTTATGCTCCCCCCAGTCATTAGAAAGGCTCTCCAGAAAGCACTTTGGAGCTGGATACAGACCCAGGTCCTCTGAAAATCCCATGGGATTTTCCTAAGGAATTTGCATGAGCCCAGAAAGAAGAGGGAGCCCTGGGAAGATGGCTAGTGAATAACTTTTTCTCCGCATGTTCACAGCAGACATGACCCCACATGCTTTATCCGATTGATTGCCCATCAATCCATTTGGATTGCGCAGGTTTGTTGAGCATCTCCTGTTTGACCAGCGCTCTTGCTCAACATATCTGTGTACCCTCTCACAACACAGAAGATCTTTTTCCTCCTAAGATATGTCACAACACTGAAGTTTGGTCTGAGGCATGTTGCCAGATGAATGAAATCTTGCTGAAGCCTGGGGAAGATGGGATTAATGCTGCTATCCAGTGCAGCCAATTTCTGCTGCCACTGATTTACCTCCATGCAAAGAGGAACAGAATGTACTCACAGACTAGACTGTCATTCACTGGGGGAGTGTACAGCACATTACAAGCATTAATTATTAGGATGCAACCCCAAGGTCAGAAAGTCATATTATCCCTATTTCAAAAAGGCACAATGAGGTGAGCCAGAGACAGAGATGAGGCTGGAACCAAGTTTCAGTGCACTGTTTTACTTACTAGACTGGAGCCCTTCCAAAAAATGGAAGGGGATTTGTATATTATATTGTGAGCACAAAGCCAATGAAAAAATTCTCATGTGTTTTAATGAGCTTTTCATGACTGCAGAAATAAGGATGTACATGAGTTTTCTTAAGAGATTTGGGGAAGTCAGTCTTTAAATTAAAGACTGTCATGAAGTCAGAAAGTGCCGAAAGATACCTTCGTAGAAAATGCCAGAATTTTCTCCTTCTCATAAACAAACAAACAAAAAAGAATATTCAGGGCACTTTGAATGGTTCTGATCTAATGTTGAAGACTTTTCTCTTGGCTCTGCTATTGGCTACGCAGTCACATTTAAATTCGTCACCTTTCTGAACAAATAGCTTTTAAAAGGTTACCACTGTGTCCATAGTGGTCTATTTTAAATGATGCAACATAGGTAAAGAGAAATGGGAATTCAGCTAATGTTTTTGATGAAAAACAGATAAGCTTTGGATAATGAACACCTGTTAAAAAATTTTGGTTCCCTAAATGCGCACATTTTTATGCCAAAAATGACATGCTTTTGCAGTCATATCAGTCTCATAACAGGAACCGCTTGGTCTTGTGTATGGACTGGGCTGTACTGAGGTTAATACCCCACTGCCTCTAGCTTCTTGTTCTCTTTACTGCCCTTAGACACTCATGATCTCTGACACAGGGAAAGAAGTGATCCTTTTCTGCCGTTGATTCATGACATACTTTGTTTTCTCTACAGCTTCTCATTGGTAGAATAAAGGGATGGGACTTATTCTCAGTCATAAAAGGATTTGTGTGTGGCGGAGAAGTATGAAATATTCTTGTTTATTAGTTCCCCTACTAAAAAGGAGACAGCTGTTCACAACTCCATGAAAGGATATTTCTGAGTCTAAAGAAAATAAGTTCTGTTGCAGGTTTACTTCTCTGTTGCCTTGCTGAACCATACAGGATACCCACAGTCCCTGAGTGAAGATCATGCCATTGCTTTAGACTCATGGTGTGCACTGAAGCACAGCTAATGCTCTGCTGTAATTGTTTCCTGAATGTTGAAAGCCCATGTGCAGGCATACATATATATGCTCATTGCTGCTCTTAGGCTGATGGAAATTTTATAAATTGCCTGCCCTGTCTAGAACTGTATTGCTTCCAACCAAATATCAGCTCACTGATTTGGGCAGCAGATCTAGGAGTTGAAAATCGGTTCTCTGAAACAGCACACTTAATAGCTGAAAGCATCAAAGCTCCAAGCCTCCACACTGGCCAGCTGATGAGTCTTCTTCTTGGTGGCTCCTGAGATTCAATAACAAATTCATAAGTTAGTCCTGTTGACCTTTAAGTATCAACGGGCAAAGTTCGCACCTTCTATCAGCAATGAAATTAATCAATTTGTTTACTCTTATGGACCTCTAATAGTCATATTAATATGGTCCATGTGCTCATTTTGCAGATCTCTTTGTTCCTTTACTCCCTATGTTTACAGTGAGGACCCACCCACACACGCAGCCATCACTCACAGGCACCAGTGTGCATCTGACAAAACTGATTAATTCACTTGCATATGAGTCAGGTAAACTTCTGTCCCAGACAGTGAATGCACATGTATCCATATGCCTGAGGACAAGATCCAGCTCTACATCACATGCAGATATCTATTAAAGCTCTCTGCCTTTCTTACTACACTTACTCAAATTCAATGTACTTTGTACTAGATCCATCAGATAAGAGAGAGAAGGAGGGAGGAATTTAATTTTTCACTTGAAAAATTATGCATCTTTGTATTTCTATGCCTTCCCCTAGTACACTTATATTTAAGATATTATGTGGTTCTAAATAAGGTCCTGAGATTCAGTTTAATTACAAAATATTCATTCTGGATGAATGAATAATTCTGAATAGCTGGAACAAGAGAACAAAAAACATTTTAATGTTTATAATGGTCTAGATCCATCAATGAGATAACTCCGATGACACAAATGGAGTCTCCTTTACTGATATTTAATTTTGCCATTGCATTGCTCAGTGTTTTATTCCCCGTGATTATAGCTCTAGCTCAAACCAGTCTGTTGGTACACAAGAGCTCATAGTTCAAGTCTATAATGTTTCTGACTCAATGAACCGGTGGAGTCAGTCAAAGGTCTCATATTGACTCTTCTGGATGTTGATTCAGCAACTGATGCAAATTCTTGAATTCAGCCTGAAAAATGTACATGTTTTTCTCAGTGTAAGGGACCCTTTCAGTGGTGCCTGTTGTTAAGTTTGCCAAACGTTTACTATTCTGTAGCTCTCTCGAGCCCTAGCTGAATGGAAATGTAGGGTGTGTTGTGCTTGAGGCTCACTTTAAGGTGAGCTGAGAACATGCTGAGGGTGAGAAAGTTTCAGCCAGGAATTGTGTAAGAGGTCCAAACGGAGATGGAAGTTCTGTTGCTTTGCCATTTAAAAAAAAACATCACTAAGCTTTTTTTTCAAAAAGCAGCTGCAGTCGCTCGTGCTTTGAAGCAGGACACTGCGAGTGAGCACAAGAGTCATTTGGAAGAAACTTTTGCTCAACCTCTGAGAATATCCTGAAGCTGGGCTGTTACCAGCTCCTCAACATAATCACTGCTTACACATACTCAGGAAATCCTGCTTAAGGGACCAGAGGCTGGAGTCTTTAAAGAGTCTGTCCTCCCTGAAAACACTTGAGCCTCAGGACTTCCAGTACCATCCAGAATAATCCCACACAACAGAGAAGGCGGCTGCATTGCTTCACTGTGTCTGCTTGGGACCAGCTTATCCATGCAAAGAAAGACAAAAGCACAGAGGCAAAGCCAGGATTTTACTGCAATTGCTGCTCTCAGCAGCCAGCCTTGGTGGGGTTGACCAGCAGAAGAGTCTCTTCTCCATTGTCAGCACACTCAGGTAGAATGAAATTTTAAAGAACATGTCACTGAAATGCTAAGTGCATCCAAAATATCTTTCAGTGTACAATTAACTTGGAAGAAAGAAGCTGCTGGCATGAGGAGGGAGAAGTCTTGGAAGAGGAACACAAGGAGATTGCAACTGGGAAAAAGGAGTGGGATATGACTGAGAGCTGCTGGGGGACTGAGCTGAGCGGTAATCAATGAAGGAAACGGTTTATGTCAGAGAGATGCTGTAGGATTTACCATTTTAAACATTGTCACCTTCTTTCACAAGACTCCACAGTTTCGCATATATGTTTTTCATTCCTCTGTGAAAATCCAGAGGATTTTGGCCACACTGGTTTTGCCTTTTGAGAAAAGTCTGACAAAATGAAAATTTTAGCATCTGCAATCCTATCATGAAAAGCAAACCTCCTACATGCAAGCATCCTAACTACAGAGTACCAACTCGCCAAGTTCACACTGGAGTAACTGGAGCACACTGTAAAGATGATGAGAGCATTTTTCTGTCATGAATGCAAGCTTATAGACTGATAGATCATATGATCTGTATGTTGTGTTACAGATTTACCATTAGCTTTCACCTTTAGTCACGCTGACACAATCACATATTTATCATATTTGGTGAGTTTTAATTAACTTTGTGTTTTCCTGCGAGTAGAGTTGGAACACAGATAATCTGCAAAAGACACTGACAAACTTCCAGTTATTCTGGTTTATTCATATTTAAAAAAAAAAAAAGCTGAAGAGAATATCACAGATGTATTCTACTGTAAAAGCTTTACATAAGATTTGAAGGAGAATAAGCCAGCATTAGCCATAGAAGAGAGAAAGATGCAGTGCAGGAAAAAAAAAAAAACCTTATCCTCTGGGCTTGATGAAGAAAACAGCTCGAAGCCAGCAAATCAATGATTCCAGAATGAAACAGAAACACTACACATAGTGAAAGTGCATTTGCAAAACATGAGTTCTTCCTGTTTCATACGGTATTGCTTCTACTTACAGAGAGGGACTTTTTGGTACTAAGGCACATAGGAGTCAGATAGTCCCGTGACAGAGGGACCAGTCTTTTATTCTATCAAAAAGCTAAGAGCGTGTGAAGAGGAATTCGTCTTATCTAGGCATCTCTGTTGTAGTTGTCTGTGTGTGAACTAACTGACAATGTCTGTTTCATCACAGTCAGTAGAGTGTGGGGTATGATTCAGCCTAAAACACACGCCTCCCTTTGGTGAAATGAATCGTGTGATGACCTCTTATGGCTACACTGACCTCATTGACTAAACAGGAGTCTGAAGAGTTCACAGAAAACTTCACTCTCTGGCTTCTTGGGCCCTCTAAGCTATCAATAAGGAAAAACAGATATGGTTGGGCACAATTTATTTCATCCTATCCCAATGTCTAAAATAGATTAGTTACATCCTATAATTGGCTAATTCTAGGAGTAAACAGTGCTACTGGCTTACATAACAATAGGAGAGGTTTAAATGTTAGAGCATGGGACAACACAACAATAGAGGAGTGCTCATAGCATGCTCTGGTCTTTTGAAGGCTGGTTACCTGAGGAAATAGGGCTTATGCAATTACATTAACTGTCAATTCCAATAAAGTTTGAATGCTAGCCGGTTTCAACAAAATTGTACAAAATACAGGCCTCAAAGACATCCATTTGTTTCAGGTTTCCTTCTGAGGAAAGTGACTGAGAAAATTAATGGAGAACAAGATTAAAATCCCGCTGAAAAAGGCTGAAGAGTGAGCTCAGCCCCAACAGCAGACACTGGAGAATCCTCCCTGGAGAAAGCCATAGGACGATAGAGTTTCAATAAGCAACTTGCTCAGATAGGCTATATCACTGTTGTAACCTGGAAACCACAGGACAATGTATCTGCCTTTCAAAAAACAGAATACTCTCGCTTTATACAATGTCAGAAGGAAAACACAAAAGCTGAGACTCAAGGGTCTTCTGGGGGAAGCCTGAGTGAGAGTGAAATCGGTGGAAGTTCAGTTCCAAACTCAGTAAACCCCAATTTCTTCCCTTGTTTTAGGGAAGAATGCTGCAGGTAGGGCTCCTTAAAAGCATTTAGTAACTTCTCCGAGACAGCTTGAAATCCTTGAGTGAGGATGACAGACCATCTCTGACACCTGTTACTTCTGCCTGAGTTACCTCCATCTGCAATATAAAGAAAATCATATTGCAGATGAAGGTGACGGTTATGCGACTCACTAGGATATGCTGAAAACACGCAGCCTGTGCTAAAGCCAATGTCGGCTGTTACTCAGGTATTGTTTTCATTTTATATCAGAGAGATGCTGTAGGATTTACCATTTTAAACATTGACACCTTCTTTCACAGGACTCTACAGTTTTGCATGTATGTTTTTCATTCCTCTGTGAAAATCCAGAGGATTTTGGCCACACTGGTTTTGCCTTCTGAGAAAATGTGTTGCCAGCACCCTCCGTGGCTGGGACTGAGCTCTGCAGGGAGGTTATTTTACTGCTTGTTGCCAAATTGAGCGTCATGATCCTTAAAGTGCATAAGGTCATTTAATTTAAAATTTAATTTAAATTCTGTGAACTGAAGTTCCTTTCCCCTGCAAACCCTCGTGTACTTTAAAGGTCTAGGATTTTGTCAAAGTTACCATTCTGCCCTAGAAAATGAGTTTTCAAATTTCCCCTCAATTACTTCACATTTATACACCTGCTTTTCCACAATTCTCGCCTGCCCAAGCACTATCGGTGAAACCCCCAGAATTTGTTCCCAGGCTCAGCAATGGCCTGATGTGCCACTGAACTCCTGCTGGAACAGAGCCACTTTCAGGTCTGCCGTTTGCTTCCTGATTTCTCTCCCTGCTCAAAGACACCTCCGCAGTTCATCACCTGCTGGGTAGGGTCCTTCTCCTCTTCGAGCCATGGGGCTGGCACAGGGGTAGCACCACAAGCCTCCTCTCACCCATTCGCTCCTCACAAATCTGCATGATGGTAAGAAGAGACGATCTGCAGAGACCGCT
>NW_010400453.1:74634-74847 GCF_000710305.1 Buceros rhinoceros silvestris | reverse complement strand
CTTCTCCGTCACCTTCCTGCCCTGTGAAACAACCTGTGGATCTAGAAGAATATGCCCTTGAGGGGAACGCAGCCTGGATCGCGATCTGGCATGTACGATTCCTAACCTACTTTCTTTGCATGCACCTGGTCTTGCGGTTTCTTAGCTCACATTTTTCAATCCCTGTTCCTCAGAATTATTTGGGACAATTATCACAGAATAGCATTCATTGCA
>NW_010400453.1:55920-74482 GCF_000710305.1 Buceros rhinoceros silvestris | reverse complement strand
TGCTGGCATTCCGGTGGTCAGCAGAAATGTTGGCAGACATGGAGCCTCTCCCTGATCAAAGCCAGAAAGTGTAGCAAAACAATGAAATCTTCACCTCTGGTTCAGTTGTGTTAACAAATACAAGTAGTGAGTCTTGGCCAGCTCCTGAGTACTTTAATGGGATTATTATTCATTCATGCTGGCCTCAGTGAAATTTAGGATACAAGTATTAATCTTAAATTATGATGAGAATTATAATAACAGGAAAGCTTGTTGTTACAAGGTACACAGGCCACACAGAAAGAATATTCATCCCAATGAAGCCAACCAAGACACACTAGTTTCCACGAACTGTGAAGCAAGTCTTAATTTAGCAGCCTCGCAGCCCTGTGCTTTGTGAAGAGGGACTGTGAGGGAGAGAGAGCTTAAATTGCTGTCCCACACCTTGCAGCAGCCCATACAGTTAGAGCAAACCTGTGGTGCGGTGCAGCCTATACCCAGAGTAAATTCACAGCCTGCAATTCCTAGGCAGGGAATTCTTTGGGAAAATGTGTGATCTTCACACTTACTAGTCCAGGGTGGATTTCTAACCCATTGATTTTTCCAGCGACTCTGAGCCTATGCGGAAGTTCAGCATCCATACTGGCTGGCAGCTGTTGAGCAGCTCAGCAGTATCTTGGCAGGATAACCCCCCGCCTTCATCCATCCTGAGCATGCAACGTACTGCCTACCCATGTGCTCCCTCCCTCCTGTAACAGAGGAGGCAGTGAATGGTCATCACCCACACCCTGCTTATGTCCACCACAAAAATAAGATTATCAACAGAACAGAACAGCTCTTGCCAGCCTCAATGAACGGTTCACATCTGCGTGCCAGCCTTCTTGTCATTCCAGTTTTTACCCAAGATTAGTAAACCACCTCACCGACTTCCTCTTAGAAGCGTGTTTATGATATTCATCCCCAGATTGCATCTTCTAGTACCTTTAACAGGATGCAAAAGACATACATAACCTCCACTTTCCCAAGAGTAAATCCAATCCTGGAAAGTTTGTCTGCAAACAGCTTTTTTCTATTCAAAAGTGCCCAGTCTTCCAGCCTGTTTCAGGTCCTAGTAGGTTTGACATTCTTGTGCACTTCTTGTCTGATTGGATTTCAGGAAAGAACTTTCCAGTGACTTCTTATGAAGAAGGAGCCTAGTGGCCAAAATGTCCCTTTCTGAATAGTTTTTACCAATTAATGTGCTTCATCCAAAGAGTAAAGAATTAATAGAGACCCTTCATCTTGCTGAGGTGCAGCCATATGTTAGAAGAGAGGACAAAGCACATTAAATTCATAGAAATTCTGGAGATTATTCACGTTGATCCTTCCTCTATGCTATCATCATAGCATGATGAGATTTGGCATCACAGAGTGACTCCTCACTAGAAGTGTTACCAACTTGCGGTGTGGTTTGTCCTATGACTCAGCAGGGCCCTTTACCTACCACCAGACATACCGATGCAGAAGACTAGTACCGTTCACGAGACTCTAAATAGGGCCTGTGTCTTGCCTTCATTAGCGAGGAATTCACCCCCTATGCTATCAGACCATGAAGTATTTTGGCAGAGGTATTGAGGACCAAACTGGACAGACTGCAAATCCAGTTCTGTTGCTGATCAGATGGATGAAATGCCATTTACTGTCAGCAGAGAGAAGAATAAAGACAAAGCCAGCATTCGATAAAGCTGTTGCCTGCACCACGCTAAGCAGAAGGTGCCAGACCACAGGTGGCAAGGTCCCCAGGGTGTCCTGGAGCAATGCGCAACTGGAACCACAGCAGCTCATCAAATTGCGGCTTTACACAGAACACGGTTGCATCTCTTCTTTCATAATTTGTGCTAAGTGCCTCTCTAAATTTTGAGTTAAGCAGTTGTTGCCATAGCGATAGCCATTTAGAGCGAGAGCAGGCAGCGAGCATTTTGGGGATGCGAGGTTCTGGCTCTTCACATAAAAATACATATATGCATGTACGTACACTGCTGTGGAGCTGCGTGAAAGGAGCCAAGCAAACAGCTTTCACCAGCTCTGAGGAACAGGCAGAGGCTATGGAAAAAGAAGCAGCTTGCTGCGGGTCGGAACTGTTTGTTCCAGGATGCACCTTTACCTACAAAGAGCTGAGTCCGAAACAGAAATGAACTTGTGACTGACTTGTATTTCATTTCATACCAGTGGAAGTCACTCCCTTGGTCAAGACAAGGCATGTTTTTTACTGCCTTTGTAGGATATGTCTTTGCAGAAACAGGAAAAATTTGGTTTTGCAGGTTTATTTTTATTTAAAAAAAAAAAACCCAAACAAAAACAACCCTCACTGCTAGCTCTTTAGCAGGAAATGCTTTTCAACAATCTACTCCCAGTGTTTATACTAGTTTGTTTTCCAGGGGCACAGGCTGCCAAAATGTCAATAAATAATGCATGTTTCATATTACTCATTTTAGGTGCTCTTCGAAGATTTTTCTGCAGTGCTAGCACTTGCATTTCTGGCGATCATAGCATGGCAGAGTCAGAACTCCGGGGTTTTATTCCTCACTTTATGCCACCTGCTTGTGGGGTGAGAAAACTGAATGAGCTTCAATACCCACAGCTAGGGCCAGATCCTGCCCACGTACCTGAGCGTATTGCCCTGGGGAATTTGTCAGAGCTTAGTCTTCCTCTCACTAAATTTGGCTGATAAGTGGAGTTAGGTGTCACCTTGTCAGCAAACGAAGACGGTGCCTGAAGTTAAATGCTTTCAGAATTTTCAGCCTGAGAGTGAGTTTTAGGTCCCTGTAGCACTACGTGATGCAGAAGAGCAGGCAGTTTTCATCATTGGCTGGGACATGAATTCTGTCACAGTCTCAAATTAGACTGATTGTGAATGGCCTTTTTAAAGTTCATAAATTCATAGCAGGGCATCCAAGTTTAAAAAACGTGGCCATAAACTTACTGTGGCATACCTCATCTGTCCGTGAGCCCAGACAGAGTCATGGATCAGAATTAAACATTACTGGGTTCCTGTAAGGATACACAATCTAAGGTTTGAAAATAATTTGGGGTCCAAAAGTGAGAAATAGAGTATTTTTCAAGTATTATTGTTTGTTTCTCAGGAAATAGAAACCACCAGCTCCTGCTCCCTGTAGGTGATGTTACCTGCTTCTAAGGGCAAGCCGAGAGAATGGCAGGTCTGAGAGACTGAAGGTATTTTTTCCATCAAGCTTCCAGTGGTACTTCCTGGCAGAGGCGAGGCAGTCTCACACCTTTCTTTGCCGACTGGAAAATCAAAACACAAAGAGTATCTCTAAGTCAGCAAACCCCACAGGTTTCAGTAGTTTACTGAATTGCAACAGCGGCAAATTAAGTTCAGCAGAATTTTTAAAACAATCCAGTTCCCACAGATAGCTGAGGGCAGCTTTTGTTTCCAGTAAACTTCGGTGACGTTCGTGATTTAAACTAAAAGGCAGTAAGCACAATTCACAATCAATTATGTTTTATTAATGTTTTTTTAATACACGCCACAGCTCAGTAATCATGAAGCTGCTCGACAGCGTTGTCCTAAAATCAGCTAGTAGCAGCATGTAATTTGCAGCCCGTCTCTGCTCACTTACAAAACACTTGTTCCGTTAATTGTGATTTCACACTCGGCTGAATGCTGTAGCCTGGAGGTAACATTCATGTGATGGAAGAGTTACCAGTCTGAGCGCTGGTGGGGGCAAAAGGATCGTTTCAAGAGAGGCTACTGTTCTTACATTTTTAATCCTTTAATGTTAAAAAAAAATCACAATCAAAAAGCAGCAAAAAGTGACAATCCACTGCTAAACAATTCTTTCTTTTCTTTAAAAACCTGAACAGTCCTTCCCTGTTTTGATCATTTTCACCGCTTTGTGTTGTTATCAAGAACACATCAAAACGTACTACCGGCAGGTTTGTGTAGTCAGGCACCTACCTTGATCTCCTATTGTAGATGCTAGGCGAACTCCTCCACCTAAAGCAAGTGCCTAAGATTGCATTAGAATATTTTTGTTCCTTTGAAGGTCTCTAGGGACACCTTGTGTCTGTCTTAAGTCAGAATAATAGGCAGGAGATTCTCCTGGGGGAGGTCAAAGGTGCCTAAAATGTTGCCATGTGTCACGTGTGCAAGTTGGGCAGATTGAATTTCATCAGTAAATGGTCGTTGGTGATGAGACAAAAGAGTTCAGCACTGAACAGCAATGGGCAAGGCGACAGCTCCTGCTTGGCAATGCTTCCAGTGCGTATGTCAGAGCGAGAAATACTGCCTCGTTTGACAAACGAGAAGAACAATCTTAACCTGGAAAATTCCCAGCTGAGTGTTTGTTACTGCTGTGGCAAATTGGAAAATACAGCTCAGACCAGACAAGGATGGGAGCATCAACCCGGGAAGACTTTTATTTGACTTATGACTAAATCATAGGTGGTTGAGGAGGAGCCGTGGGGGTGTTTCGCCCACTGCTGGCCATCACCTTTGCTATTCCGGTTTCTCCTATCCTGACCAGTGATGTGGAGCGCTCTAGGCCGGGTTTGAATGCCACCACCTGGGGGTCCAGGCCAGGACTGGGTCCATTTAGACCAAAGAAGAAGGCAGCAGAAGTCATCCCACATACAGATGGAGAAAAAGGAAAGGTGCACACTTAGCTGCTTGGCAAGGTCTGCTATGACTCTAAAGCCGGCTGTAATGACAGCCGGACTGAATCTCAACAGAAGCAAGTGAGAAACGACTCTCTGCTCTTCACCTGTGCAGAGGTTCAGCCATATTTTGACCATGTTGCCACGATGTGAGGGCCATGTCTTGACAGAGGAGTGATGAGAGTGAAATCTAGCAGCTTGCACCAATGCCTTTGGAAGGAGCCAAGAATGCTCAGGCAGAGCACTTCGGCTGGAGCATGGGCAGAAACTCATGGAAAGATCTGGGCTCGAGAAAAACCCTGCAGATGTTACAGAGAGCTGAAAAGTGATTATGAGCATAAGACAGAAATGAGCTTTGTGGGGACAGAAAAGAATATGTGCTTAAGAATCCAGTAAGAGGGAAAGGCTAAGTATTTGTCCAAAGACTGTGCACTATGTACAGATATGCCTTGGGGGGCTATACTTTGGTTGGTGTTAACTTCACTTAGTTAAGCTTCCTTTGCATTAATCACAAGCGTTAAAGCTCCTTTTAGCTAAAAGCTTCATCCCAGAACATGATGCTGAAAAAGTTATGGTGCCCTTTATGCTGGACTACTTTACATTTATGCCGTTACCTCTCTCACCCAGCCTTTGACATTGCTGACCTTAGCATGGTGATAGAATCCCTGCACCTTTTAGCAGGAATAATTGCTGTGACAGCCACAGGTCACAGAGGCCAGCTGCTCCTTTGTCCCTGAGGTCTTTATACTCCCTCTTTTCCTCTTCCATGTCTTTCTGGAAGCACACAAGGAGACTGAGACTGAAGTCGACTAACACGCAATCAATAAGCAGACAGCACTTTTCTGTTCGTTGCTGTCTCTACTGGAGCACTTTCAGCTGTTGCCAATGCCTGGGAGAAATAAGCAGATGGATAAAAAGCAGTAGGATTCAGCTCAATCCAAAAAAGACAGACGGGAAGATGGTGGGACTTTCAAAGGTCTAACCCTGCATTACATCAAGATCATTACACCGCAAATTGTCCAGATGGTACAAAGCCTCAGGCTCATGGCTGTACTTCTCAGTACACTTGAATATACTTATTGTCAAAGTATGGAAGAAACTCTAAGTTAGGAGACTGCACAGCCTGACCCAGATCTCTAGCTCTGCTGGTCTGCTCATTGGTGCTCCCTGTCCTAAGATTAAACTCATCTTAGCAGAACTCCGTCAGTGCCAAATGAACTCATGTAATTTAACAAGCAACAAAGACCTATTATCTCCACAACACATTAATGTCTGGTAATCTCCAGAGGTTCCTTCTTCCTCACCAGGCTAAATTAATAGGTCTTGTTCTAATCTATAGAGTCCTTTAGTATCTAGAAACTTCAAGAGTATTATGGCAGAGACTATCATGTCAGAGACATCTGTTTTCCTGTGTGATTAATATTTTAAATTCTCTTTTGAAACAGGGTGTTTCTTAGATCTCTAAGGAAAGGGCTGGGCATCTGTTGTATGTTGACAGTGTAGACAACATAAAACATCACTTCTCGATGCTAACACAGTACAAACAGAAATACAGTGTTCTGATTTTTTTTCTTCTCATTCTAAAGTAGCAGAAGTCTGTATTTCAAGAACAATGGTCTTCTTCTGCAAGGACTTATTATCTCTTGTTTTATATGACATTCTTTAAATTTTTATGGCTTTTCAAACTCTTCTACGATATGTTAGGCAAGGGATGAACTTGCATGGCTTGTATTCTCACACTGCTGGCAGTGATAATTGTATTCATTAATATTTTGCATGTATGGATTTCCAAGCTGAAATGAAAGTCTCAAAATCAGCTGACTGTAAAGCCATTTTTGTCATTTGTCACAAGGAAAGAAAAAAATATTTCTGAGATATAACAGCCAACAACTGAAATTTCAGTCACTTTGATTCATTTTCAGCAAATTTATGTGTCAGCACCTGATTAACATTTCATGAAGGAAATTTTTCCATTTCCATGGAATAAATTTACTTGTTTTCTCTACCTCACCACGTTTTCTGTAACTTTTTCCTCCTTTTTTTTTTTTTTTCAACTTCCTGATTTTTCAGCCAGACAGAATGAGGATGTGAGCAAATTGTGTACATGGCACATGTCTGTCACGGTAAGGCTTGAGATCCTTTACAAATATATCTCTTTCAGACGTGACAGCATCCCTGATTATAATTGGTAAGGAGACTCAAGCTTGTCCATCACTTTTTTCCATCTTATCTTTCAGTGCAGTTCTCACCAGGCATTAAGGTCAAGTTCTGGCAGAGCACATCTGAATGTGCCAAATATGTGAGATGAGCAATGCTGCTGTGTAAGTTACCGAAGATCTCTGAGAGAAAGAAATCGTGGCATTTAGCTTATGCCAGTCTTCAAAGACAAGCCAGAATTTTGAGGCAGAATTGGAATTGGTTTAGAAATGTATTTACCTAGGATAAGATTTGTAGGGCACAGCAAGTGCTCAGGGAAAGATACCTCTCTGATGGGGTGCTCATGGAGGCCCCTATATAGATAGAACTGCTATCTTCAATGTTGTAGTATGCCACAAGATCAGAGGTGTGGGGACCCCCCCAGTGATCCTTCCAGTGAGCACAGTCCTCCAGATAAAGTTTACTAAGGATGGTAGGTGATACCAAGTTGACATATGGCTCCAGGCACCACAACATCACATTCTAGTCCTGAATAATGCAGTAAAAATCCATGACTGCCAGGAGGGAGCCACCCACAATAAAGCTAAACATAATCCTCTCCAGCACCCACGTCAGCTCGTGTTGTATCCTTTCTCAGGAAGCTGGGTAAACAGACGAGCCCTGCAAAATACTGCAAAGGTGAACAAACATGGGGCAACTTAGGATATAACACATGGTAGGGATGAGGGAAGACCCTCCAGAGTTTTAGCCCAGGCATGTAGATTTTGGTGTTTGCTAGTTAGTGGTGTTGAAAAATAGCTCAATGAAGTTTTTCATTTCATCCTTAAATGTGAAAATTGGAAGGTCTGCAGCAATTGGATAGACCACCAGTGCTAACCATTGGTGCTGATGTGGCAGAAGGCATCAGCAAAATTGTCATTGATGTATGAACAATCATACTCAATTTACAAGTCATCTGGCTAAATGAAAAAATGAACTGCACTTCTTCTTGGAGATTGACACCTAGACAAATAGACTGAAGGCACCTAACCTAATGAGAATTCACCCCTGAACCAACAGCACTCTTGAGCCGCAAACAGAAAGCCTCCAGTGTACCAGAGCTGTCATGTGAATATAGCCCTGGAAGAAAGCCATGAAAGACAGATTTCCTTTTGGAGATGATGTCGGTGGGACTCTGAACATAGAAAACCCAAACATCCTCTTTCCCATTCTAGTTGCTTTCACATAAACAAGAGTGTAGTAAATCCTTAGTGAATAAGCAAACTTGCACCAAGAAATACTGGTTTTGTGCAATCAACTTCTTACAGGCATAGAAATAGTCCACCAAAACTGATTTTTTGGACCAAGAGGCAAAGGCACATTCAACAAGAGCAGAGAGCAACACTGCTGTCATTTAACACGAGTTGCTTTTACTGAGGGGAGTGCCAACAACATCCCCCAAGAGCAGACATAAGTCCCCTGTGGACCTTTTCTGGTGCAAAGAGAAGAGGCTCCAGAGTGCAAAGTGAAGGTGTTTCACAAGCCAAGAGCTGCTGGCTAAAGTTCACATAGGGAAGTGTTGGCAGAAACCTTCTGATGCAGACATGGAAACCTTTCTCCTGCTTGTTTCTGTTTATTTTTCAATTTGGTATCTGGATTGTTCCTACACCTAGGTTCTACATCTATTTCCAGCAGGGTTCCAATGCCTATAGGGCTAGATTGTTTTTAATTTAATTAACAGAATACTTAGAACAATATAACCCTGACTGTGGCCGGAGTGAAAACATTAAATACAAAAGAAAAATAAAAGAACTGCAGCTTGATCCACAGGTACATCTTTCTGAAATGCCCCGGTAACATGCTTTTAGTAGAAGAGGGTTCTGCAAGGCCAAATTGGCACGGTCATTGTAGTGAAATCACTTCTGGTAGGAAATGGCACATCTCGACTCTGGAGTGCTACCTTCACCACGCTTTAAAGGAGGAATACAAGATGTATCACCCTGGAATAGGTACAAAATGTTTGTATATATAGTTATGCAAGTTACGCAATCTGCAGAGAAATCATGTGGGAGGTGCACAACAGAAAGAACAGAAGAGAAACTGAGCTGCTAGTCCATCTCTGAGAACTGCTTTAAAATAACCTCCGTTTTTCACATCGAGCTGTTTGTTCCGTGTCCCCGTAGGGATCCTGCTCACCAGCCACCCAAATCTGCCTCACAGCTTCCTTCAGGAGTCCCACTGCTGAGAAGCCATGGCTTCTGGAAGCATCCCTCCCTCACAGCCCAAAGCGGAAACATCCCCTGACAGACCAGACTTCTCATTAACGCCTCTGCTCACCAGAGGTGAGCAGCATCCTCGTTCCTTGGCTGGGCGCTGTGATGCCGCTATGTGGGCAGCAATGCACAGGCTACAGAGCTTGCAGAAGGACAGAAATATATTTGATATCCAAAGCTGTATTTCTGGTAGCTGGCATCTGTTTAGAAACAAAAGATTTGAACATAAAATAGGATGATCATGTTTTCCTGGAAAGTAGAACTCTGCATGTGTGGTGTCTCCTAGTTTCAAAGCCTCTGTGAAAAGCTCAGGGCTTCACAGGAACTGCCAAGTAGGGAGGCTAAAGTGATTGGTGTAGATGGGTGGCCCCACCCACGAGGACCCCTTACCAAGCAGTGTGTCCCCAGATCATGAGGGTCATGAGGCTGAGTCATCTGTGTTCTCCAGCCCAGGTAGGGTTCCAACCATCTCTTCCCTTCATGTCCCTAAACACCTTCAGACCAGTGCTCTCAACACAAATTTGCAAGGAATAAACAGAGAAACGGTCCTTGACTTCTGTTGGGACTCATTCAACGCTGTTGCCATGATTTTGGTTTCCCTCAGCAGGTCCACTGTAACAAGCGTAAGTGATAAAACACAGAAATCCTCTGCAGGGAAAAGCAGTTCATTGTATAGCATCATTTTGTTGACATACATGCTTTTTATGTGCGGTGTTGATGGCTTCTTTAGTACCTTTCTAGCCTTTATTACTGACATTATCAGAGACACATAGGTCCCTGAGATACAGATGTGATGCAAGGTGGAGGATGATGCCATTTTCAAAAACCAGCACCTATGAAGGAGTCTGGGGGATGAGAACAGCCTCCTTGCTGTTCAGGGTAAAGCCACTGTAGCTCTAGGTACGTCCCAGGTAGGTGTTAGAAAACCTTATAGAGGTCCCTACTTACAAGCCTTTTCTTCGGCAAAGTTAGTTGTTCCTCGTAGTGTTGAAGGGCTGTTGAGAACAGGATGGGTTTTATATGACCTTATAAAAGATTCACATAAAAGCCAGAAGGAGCAATGGGAAACACGGGAAGTATATAATTAAGGTATCAGAGGAGCACTGGAAAAGATCAAAGTTTGATTCCTGGCTGAGCTGATGACCTTAGGCAAATCATTCAGGAACAGGCTTGGAAGAAAGACCAGCTTGCTCAGGAATTTTGTCAGAGTCAGGGCCTCCATGGGAACCAGGGGGTGCAGGGCACGGCTGAAAGCATGTTCTTCAATTCCTAAAGGGAAGCAGAGACCTTTTCAATTTTGATAGTGATTGTGAGTGATAAACAAATAAAAAACTTAACATAGACTCCTGAGAATCTCATTTCATCTTTCTGCATCTATTTTTTCTAAAGTGTAAAACAGAGAAAATCAATATTTTACCAGTGTTTTAAGGAAACGTGTGAATATTTGCTGATATAGTGGTGACAGAAGGTACAGAAGCAATATTGCATTAAAAAAATTTCCCAAATCCTGTTTTTATCCAAACAGTGGATTCATGATGAGATCAATGGAAGTCAGTCTGATGGAATTATTAACCCCACAACCATTTATGTGTAACAGATGCCACCTTTTTGTCTGATAATTATTTGCAATGTGATAGTATCACCATTTTATATCCCTGCATATGCTTGAATAATATTTGGTAAATTATAGTACTAAGTCCAAGACAGAAAGTACTGCTGAGGACAGTTACCTCCTAACACTACCAGAAAATATTTTTTCTGGACCTGCTTAATAAATCACATGTGATCAGAAAACTAGATTAATTATAGATCGCTGAGGGATAATGAAGCTTGGTTTCCGTTGACATATGACTTATTTCTGAATGGAAATTCTGCTGAGACTACCTGCATCTCAGACTACGCATGTTACTGGGATTGCAAAGCAAAACCTTTAACAATTCATCTGTCACTGTACTGATTTATGGGAGAATGATGCTGGACTCGATATGAATAAAGAGCTATCCTTTCACAGGGTTTGGTACAGCAGCATCGAAATTGTACCAGGATAAACAACTGCCCTGCAACAAGCATGCTCACCCATCAGTCACTGCTAAATCTTAATTGTTGCTTATTCCAATTGCTTTGTGTTCAGTGTATATAAATAATGCTCTGACTTTAATTATAATATATACTCTTTAAGGGAAAGGTAAGTAAAAGAAATAAAGTAGTGATCTATTTAAATATTACCACACTTTATTTGTCTGAGGATTTGGAGATCAAGGCAGCCACTTTGTCACTTTTGAAGAGATGTTGACAAGGAGTCTGTGGGCAAATCACACATCTACGTGGCATCAATAGACTTTGTGTACGCGTGTTTAGTTACAGACGTTGCTACAACCTGATCTTCACTCTAAGGCTTGGTTTTCTCCTTTTAAGATCATTGGAACACTGTCCTGACCTCAGTGAGAGTAAAATCATAAGTACATATGTTACTGCCCTGTTCTCCCCTTGATCTGAGCACTGAACTGTGATTAACATTAAAGAGAGCAAGCCCAGCCGTAAGCATTTTCATGCCCTAAGCAAGAATCGAGTGTGAGATGACTCCTTGTCATGTCTTTTCTTTTTCTCTCACATCTCTCTCTCTTTTTTTTTTTTTTTACTTAATTTGCTTGCAAAAGAATCTTTTGTGCCTTAAGGAGAGATGGTTTTGTGATTAAGACATTTGATGGAGAGCCAAGTTCAATTTCCAGACCTTCCACATAATAACTACTGATTAAGACATTTGATGGAGAGCCAAGTTCAACTTCCAGACCTTCTACATAATAACTACCCTTGGTAGGTCACTTGGTAAAGTGCCTTGGAGAACATAATGCTAATAACTAAATCGACCAAGGACCACTCTCTGTTGGTGATGCCAAACAACATAAAATGGCTTAAAAACTGACCATGTCAAAACTCTTTATTGGGAATGCCCTCTGCTCTCTGCTTGTCCATGAGCCATGCCCAGGCACCGGTTAGAAGAGCACTAGTTGACCTGAGTCCAAACCGTCTAAGGGAGCATGTTAACATTTAAATGGTGTGACATGGACTTGGCTGCATTTGTATTACAGACACAGCCATCAGTTCAATAAAACAGGGCTTCTCCTGTCTTTTAAAAATAGAGGTAAAGCACCAAATAGTTTCTGCCATCCTCTCATTGCTTGCATTGGGTGAGCAGGCTGGTAAAGGAAGTTAAGGCAGGTGGACTTTGGCAAGAGACTTTGAATTTGAAGGCTGAATGCTGAGTTAAGCAAATATTAATAGCAAGGAGATAACACTGACAGTGCTGTAGCTGAAGGAATAATAAGTAGCAGGCAACCAACAAAAAAAGGAAAAATTTATTAAGGGGAGGCTGGAAGCAGCTGGAGACACAGTGGATGAGACTCTTACGACTCGTATGAGTCCATAAGACTCTGAGTCCAGAAAAGAAGGGGGATGCAATAAAAGAGGATGGTGCAAGAAAAATATCAAAAGTGGCCTCTGTTCTCACAAAGTGTAAAACATTGTTGAGCAGTGGTCATCATCAAATACATCACTCACATGTCTCTGGTCTTCGTGCATAGCTGTCATAGTCGGTGCTTAGCCTGTGATCAGTTACGGAGCAAATGGAATAAGGTGCTCTACAAGAATCCAAAATATGAGTATTTCTTACTTTCTGTGCTATCCAGCAATCCCTTCACACCGCTCTTGGACGTTCTATTTATCAAACATTTGTAACAGCTCACACCTCCTTTTGCCTTTTCTAATTCATCTTTCATCTCTTCTTTAGAGGTCCAGTGGAAAGACTCGGCTTGTTCTTCACTGGCTTGTGGGACAGCACTTCTAATTTGGCAATGGATCAGAAGGCCTGAAGAGCACTTTTGCTCCCACCAATGTTTCTTAGAGCTGCTAAAACAGGACCAATGAAGATGTTCACCAGACTCCAAGTCCTTGCGCTAGCTTTGTTTTCCAAAGGAGTTTTCCTTTCTCTAAGTGACCACAGTTTTGTAAGGAAGGAAATTAAGATAGAAGGAGACCTGGTCTTAGGTGGCTTATTCCCAATCAACGAAAAAGGAACAGGAATAGAAGAATGTGGGAGAATCAATGAAGACCGAGGCATCCAGCGCTTGGAGGCCATGTTGTTTGCCATTGATGAAATCAACAAAGACAACTACTTGCTGCCAGGAATTAAGCTTGGAGTTCATATCTTGGACACGTGTTCCAGGGATACATATGCCTTAGAACAGTCTTTGGAGTTCGTCAGGGCATCTTTGACTAAAGTGGATGAAACAGAGTACATGTGCCCTGATGGCTCATACGCCATTCAAGAGAATTTACCGTTGCTCATTGCAGGAGTCATAGGTGGTTCCTATAGCAGCGTCTCCATACAGGTAAGTCACAGGAGCTGCATCAGGTGAGAATCATTTGTCTGCAATTCCTGTGAGAGAATAACTGCTTGCATATTTGTCAATAAAACAAATTTTGGCTCAATCACCTTATCCTAGGAGTCAATCCAGCACATAAGTTTTACTAAACTTGCCTTAGTTTGATTCACTCTTTAAAATGCTTGCAGTAGTTTAAACCTCTGACAGCTGTCTACTTCCTCTAGTTATCATGTGTCCTGAGAGCACCTGAAGCTTCCAAAAGTCTTAGAACTATTTTGATCTTTGCCTTTGATGAGACATTTACCACTCTAAGTTCAGATCTTTGAATATGGTATTATAATATAATATAGTAAGTTGTATCACCTATATTTCTGGCTATACGTGGGCCTGCCATGCTGCACATACATAACACTTGTCATTTAAATAATAGAGATTAACAATTAAGGCAAAAAGAAGGAGGTTTAAAATTTTAGGCTGAAATATAGGAAAGATGGCATACTAGCCAGAAACTTGAATTACACCTGACTCAAAGGCTTAGAAGTTTTTAGTGTCTAATTAAGCACACCAAAGCCAATTAAAACTATTCTGCTGATCTCAGTGATCAAGGTCTCAGACACATCATGCAGGCAGTA
The DNA here is from genome assembly GCF_000710305.1 of Buceros rhinoceros silvestris. Classification (NCBI taxonomy): domain Eukaryota; kingdom Metazoa; phylum Chordata; class Aves; order Bucerotiformes; family Bucerotidae; genus Buceros; species Buceros rhinoceros. The sequence goes on along the minus strand of NW_010400453.1, from coordinate 60,424 downwards.
CAGTTTCTGAATGAATTCTAAATTACAGTCTCTCCTTTTGTTTCCATCTATAGTTCATACTAAGACAGTTTTTGCCAGGAAATGTTGCCTGGCAGAGTGCAGTTTTGGCACTGTCAGAAGTTCCACACAGAATGATGGGTGCCCTCGGTATATCTTGCTCCCTCCTTCTGGCATATTTTATCTGCAGCTTTTGGGTTTACAATATTGGTCCCAAATAGAGTCTCAGCAGGGTGTTGGAGACTATTTAGTGATTTGCAATGGTGTAAAGTTGCAGGTGAGTTGGGTGCTCCATATATCCTTCCAACTAGGCTTTTATTGCAGGCTTGGTTTCAGTTGCAAGGGGATAAATATAATGTTGATTCCTTCAGGTCTTGCATTTTTATTTTTTATAAATTCGTTATGTCCTTGACATTTTTTTCCATTAAATGAACATGAAGAACATGTATGCTCTCTTTTTTTAGCAAAAATTTGGTATTGCTCATCTCCAGACCAGGCACTCTTATGGCAGTGCAGCCTCAGATGTTCTAAAGTTCCCTGCCCTGTTAGCGTGCACTATCCACAAGCAAAAATGCCCCCCAGCTTCTCCAAAGCTGCCAAATATACATATATCTAATTATCTTAGGTTAAATTAAATGAACCAGTCCACAACACTCACAACACAAGTGAGTGATATCTTAAGCCCAGGTTCAAGTAGACTAAGACCCTGAATCTGGTATTTCCTAATGGTCAGCTGCAGGTCTCCAAAGGAACCAAGCCTTGACAGTGCTGAACCACTATGAGCAAAAAGTTTTTCAAGACTGAGTATGGGCCCTAATTGCATCAATGTCAAAGGAGAAAAATGTTCTTCTATACTACAGACTAACCTGCCACTGACAGAAAGCCCACAGAGTTTCATTTACCTGTTCCACAAACAGGCCAAGAGTTCACCTTGTGTCCATTTCAGTCAGAATTACATTGGGGAACTGGCTGCTGCTATTGTCAAAGCATTAAATCCCACCAGCTTGGGAGCATGGTTGGTTTCCATAAGACATGGATGAGCACAGAAGCAGCATTTCAACAAATTAGATTTTATTCCTTTTTGTGTTTCAGTGTGTGGCTTGTCTGTGTATTTGTAATAGGGAACGCGTGGACAAATGGTTACCCATACCACAGGAGAATAGTTTCTGCAGTGCAGAACCTCAGCTATCTCTCATGCTAGGAGTGATTTGGTCCCACTGCGGACCAGATAGCACAGCAGGGATGTATAACCTTCACCAGTTACAAGGGTCTGATCACTTGGAGCACAAAAGGACAAGTTTCAGGGCTGAAGAAGAGACATCTGAAGAGGAGAAATGATAGCTACAAAACCTTGGGCAACACAGACTCTTAAGGAAACCATTATTCATTTCCACTTCCAATGAGACAAAGGGTACATCAAATGAAACCAGCAAATGGCAAGTTGTTGTGGATGCTAAAAACTAAATAAGTTCAAGAAGTGACTAGAAAAAATCAGGAAATTCTGATACGACCCTCTGACTCAGCAATTTCCAGAGCTGCAAGAATCTCAAGACTGGTAAAATATTGTGAAACATCATGGGCTTGCCCTGTCCCTCTGGCGGAGAGGTGGCAGCGGTTTTGCTCTACCTTTGGTCTAACTGTTCATGGTCAGTCTGTTTCTCAGTCAACTCTAAATTCAAGGGTGGCCAGAGGACATGAAGAGATGAAGTAGACTAAAAGGCACTAATGAAATTATTTACAGCTGAGAAAAAGGTACAGATATTTCCTTCGCTCCCTCAAACACTGAGGCAGTCATGCCACACTCCTCAAAATGGCCTGGGGCCTCTTGCACAAAATCTGTCAATCTGTCCCTTTGAAGGCAGTCTCCGGTGATCACTGACATAAGGATAAACATGTATCTGAGGCAGCAGACTGGAGGCAGTGCACATTGAATACACATAGTACATACAGATGCTTCATATTCCAAACTCTTCGGTTTGGAGCAGCTGTCAACCAGAAATCAGAAGAGACCTTGTTCAGTCCATGTGAAAAATGGCAATATAGCTGTATGCTTATTTGTATGCTGCCCAATTTTCAAGACTTGTGAGGGATGATGAAAATATTACTCTATGATCTACACAGCTTCCCAATAGATGCTCAAACATAACTTCTTCCTTCTTCATAAAAATAAATAGGTTCATAATGTGTCATCGAGCATTTTCCAGCTGGAAATATTATTCAGTATTCAGTTGATTACTTTCCCTTGACATAGATTGAGTTGATGGTCCTTCAGCCTGCCTTTTCTAGCTTTCATCTAGATTTCACACTATCTAGAAAAGATGTAATTGAACCATTTGCTCCTTCTGCTCCTCTTGTTGAGGTAGCCAGTCGTGACTTCTGTTTCAAAAGAAATTCCTTGTCAGGAATAATAGACATTGCAGGCTCAAGCCTGAGGATGTAAGGGCTTCAAAGCATTAAAGCCACCTATTCTGGTGCTACACCAGAAGAAGAGACTACCAAATTTCAGAGACAGTCACCCATACAGAGTAGCTCCTCTAGCAACTGGAATCACACCACTGCTGCACATCAAACCACTTCAGCTGCTGCGTGTGTAAGACTGAGGATCCTTGTTCCCCCTGCTTTCGAACAGTGCTCAGAGTGCTGGGGGCTTCCAGATGTGCCCTGTCAAGCATTTCTCTTTTGCCTGAAAGCTGTAAACATCATAAAGTCCACTGCACAGTTTCTTAGTTTTAAAATAAACCATGCTGAGCTCTTCAGACAAGAAAATATTCCTGGCTTTTTTCTTGGTTTTTTGTTTTGGTTTGTTGTTTTTTTTTTAACTCCTTTGAATTTGCCATTGTATTTCAATATATTTTCTTCCCTTCCTTTCACCCTCGCTCTTCAGACTTTTGTCTGGACAGCTGTCTGCCAAATCACTTTATGATGCTCCTGCTGTCATATTTCTGCTTCTTTCATTATCCTTCCACCAAGGAAAAAGGAATTTGCTGGTAAATCAGCAATGAACACCTTCCCTACTGAGTCAGTGTGCACGATAGGCACTTTTTGCAGAGACTAAAAACAACAAGAGAATGCAGAATGCTTAATTATTTTCTGGTCAGACTAGGCTATTATCGTTAATGATGATCTGGATAATTAGTTTTCAGATGTTGTGTTTAAATTAGCAGTGAGCTCAATCTGCACAGCATTTGATCCCTTAAAACCCAAGCCAGGATTCACAGTCAATTGAAGGGCTCGTGTAAAAAAAGCTGTTTTCAAGAAATAAAATTCTGAGCTGAGCTGAATCGGAGATAAGAAGGTGAATTCTCCAAAGTTTGGAGGATATTATTTCGGGTTCGTGGCTTTTCATTTGAGACAGATTATCCACTCTCTCCTAGTTTACCACAGAAATTTGAAACATATTTTCCTTGGAGAAGGTCAACGACATTGTAAGAAGGATAAGAAAAAAGCACTGTTAATTTGCACCTGGGGAGCACCTGCATAGCTCCAAATGCCATATTTAAAATACTTAGGTCAGCTCTATCAGGAATACGTATGTGTAAGCAGGAATACAATTATTAACGTGCTGGATTTGTTCTTCTCTGTTTCTGAAAACTGGACCCATCTTCTGAAAATGAAGATTGGGGCCCGTTCCCCACAACCAACTCTTACAAACATTAAGACATTCCCTTAGGTGGGCTGGGTTTTGAATTTCCATGTCCACTATTTTCATGTTGACGTAGGGCTTTAGCCCTGTGTATTTTCCTTTTTGCTACAAACCCACTAGACCTCCAGATCATAGTCATGAAAGTTATTCAGAAGTTAGAGGTTCTTCCAGAAAAAAATAGCAGAATAGAAACCAGCACCTAGCTGTCTTCCCTTGAATTTCTCCTGTCTCTCAAAGCGAACTGTAATAAAACCACTGGAGAAGGTTTAAAGGCACATTACTGCTATCACAAAAGTTAAGGGCTCTCTCCTGAGTGAGCACCTGGCATGGAATTCAGAATATGTACTCCTTCGCTGGCAATCTTTTCCTGGCTGTCATTTCTCCTTAACCACACAAGTCTGCCAAGGGCTTGTGGAGCCTGAAAGCTAATCACCTCCATTTTCTTCCTCCAAGGATAAACCATCTTCCAAGCAGAGTCTTACCAATAGCTTGTGACTTCCATAACCATTGAAAATCGTGTAAAATCCTTAGAAGAACTACATGAAAAAAACAAAAAAACAAACAAACAAAAAAACCCCATAACACATGGGCCCCTGTCCCCCATGCGTGGACCCAACAAGGATATGGGCAGGAGTAACATGCAGGGGGCTTCAAGGTTTCACCAGGGACCACAGACCACATGTGCCATTCATGCATGCTTATAGGAACTTTGCATTCAACTGTGCAATGGCATCTGGTGATTTTGTGTCTGTAAAACTAAAGCAGATGCTTATTAAAAGATCTTTTCTGTGAGATGGGCCACCTACCACTAGCATTTGAGCTACACATGCACTTGCTGACTTCCTGGTGCGTCCTTTAAACTCT
>NW_010400453.1:43976-55819 GCF_000710305.1 Buceros rhinoceros silvestris | reverse complement strand
TTTCCCTCTTTTATCTCTGTTCTTCCTCTCCCTCCACTACATTTCAGACAGATCCTTGCTGTTTGTTCCTCTCTTTTTTTTTTTTTTTTTATTTCACATTCAGAAACTGAACATCCACTAGGTTGAGATTTTAAAAGTGCCCAAACAGCACTGGACATGTCTTTCCTAGAGATTTCAAAGGAGTGTGAGTACCTCCCTCTGCCTGGCTCCTTTGAAAATCCCAAGGTAACTGATTCCTTTACTGTCTTTTTGATTTGGGTTTGGGATTTTATCTTTTTTTTTCTTCAGCATGAGCATTTTCTCCTTTTGCCAAGGGGGAATGGTACAATTTTACAGGGCTGGGTAGGTAACCCATGAGATCACAGGTAAGAAGGAAGGAGCCCTGCCATGTCACAAGTGGAAAAGGGTGTAACTACAAGAGAAAATGGCCAAAAATAGGAACTAGTTAGGCACATCTTGTCATCACCCACACTCAGTCTGTCCCTTCTGACTAGGACTTATGCAGCAGTTAATGAGTCTCAAATAACCATATTTATCATTGATAGCTCTTTTCACTCCAGAAGCCATTTCGTGCTTTTAGAACCATCAACCCCAGCTTTAGTCCCTTTTCTCGTCATGCATAAATGTGACATGAGTCACTTACAGCGAGGTTTACCAAGTCTCAGAGAAGCATTGCACTCCTCGTGCAAAGTGAGGTCTCCTGCACAGATCTCTCCTCAGTGTGCCAGCTCAGAGCAGAGCTTACCGCACGTCCACACTTAATGCTCTATGGAGGCAGAGTCCATATGCAACAGCTCACTGTGCTTATCCCCTGCAGGAAGTAAGACAAAAAAGTTTTCCAAATGATTCTTCTCTCCAAGTACAACATTTCTCTCCACATCCCTCTTGGTGTATTTTTGATTAAACAGGACACGCTTATAAAAAGAAATTCCTGGGTCCTCCACAGAAATCTTAGATGTTATTCTGACAGTATTCCCTATTTCTGATGTTCGCTTCATAGATGCAATTATTCCACTGTTCAAACACTGTTTCTCTGGATGTGACAGCTCTAGAGACTGCTGCAACTATTTAGCTATATTTTTTCCAGCTTCCTTGCCAAAATTTCAGGAGAACAAGGCTAAAAACAATGTCGTCTTCTCTGCTCCCTCTGCTAACAAACACCAGAAATTTTTATTTGTTTGGTAACGAATTGTTTTTTCCTGAGTTACCTTTTGTTAAGGTAACATTTTGTTAAGGACCATCACTCACTAACTAGTAAACAGCCCTCTTAATACCAAAGAGAGGGAAAGCTGGTGGAAACCTCTGCTTCAGGCCTGCAATGTGCCAGAAGATTGTATAGGAGTAAGCTAGCCTGGGACACCCAAAGAACTTCAGTGCTCCTGGTTTAGTTCCTTGCAACTGACCTTTAACGATTAAACGGACTGGGATGTTGGCATTGCTGGGGTCATAGCTTGAATCCCAGCTGAAGCCAAATGGGCTGTTTCTGTTCAAGGTGGTGACATAGCCCTCGTGTAGAGACTGTCTTCCATAGTGCTTATTATAACATCTCAGACAAAACACCCACGGTCTTAAAATGGGATATGGAGAGAGGACATTCCAGACCGATAGACATATTTAAGTTCCAGAACCAGTAAGGAATTTAGTTTCCCTTTGAAGACAAATTAGATTTTGGAATGAAGTATTTTCCTGGGTCTGAGCTGAGCAGCTGCATGTACATTACTGACATCTCTATCACCCAAATACTTCCAAACCCAGTTAGTGTATCGGAAGTGTCCAAGATGAGTCACACTGGGTCACACCGTCCCTGAGGTGAGAGCCATGCCTTTGAGCCTCCTGAGTCCCAAGAGGACAGGGGAAATTATGGTGGAGCCTGTGCCTTCAGTATTGTTCATATTTATTGCCAACGATGCAATCTTACAGCACTGTGGTCTCACAGGATGCTGGGCAATACCTACAGAAACGTAGCAGGTAGATAGCTGGAAAATATTTTACTATTTATTTCTAATGATTCTATTATAATTGGACCACATCTGGAATTCAATGTCCAGCTTTGGGTCCCCCAAGAAAAGAAAGATTTAACAAATACAGAGATGATCGTGGGGAGGAGATATGATAGAAGATATGGAGGAAACTGGGAGTGTTTAGCCTGGAGAAGAGGTTGATGGGAACCTGATATCAGCTTTTCAGTGTGTATGGGTTTGTTCTCAAGAAGACAAAGCAAGTGTCTTTACTGAGATGCATGTCAAGAGGATGAAAGAAAATCATTATAAATCAAATGAAGAGAGGATTTAACTTGACATAACATGTACAAGCCAGGAGCTGGGACTGTGGGGAGGGTGAACAGACCAGTGTAGGCTGTTGACTACAGCTCTGGTTTATTCTTTACAGTAGCTGTATGCCCACCACTCCAGCCTATTCAAAATCAGCTTCTTCCCTGCTTTTCTAAAATTACTCTCTCAGCTAAAATTTGCTTAAAATATATTTAAATTTAAGGAAAAATAAAGAGAAATAAGCAAAAAAAAATATTAAAAATCATTGGAGCAGATATTTTAGCTGCAGTTTGACCTGCTGCTGCCCAAATAGTAATAATAACAAAAAGCCCACACTTCTTTACATTACCATCATTTAGGAACTAGACACAGCATACATTGACAGCAGAATACATTTCTCCAAAGCAAAAGCTTGGCTCCTATGATATAGAATGATCTAGACATTAGAAAATCCTCGGGACATGGCTTTTCCATGGTATTGCAGGGGGAATCTAGACAGGCAATTTATCCTTCTGAATAGAAAAACTTTTTCAGGTGACCAAAGGCAGCAACTGAATTTTTGTTCAGACAGATTGCAGTTCAGAGAGACAGGAATTTCCCCAGGTTCTCAATAGAGACAAACCTTCTTTACCTCAACCCCTTTCTGCTCAGCAGTCTAATTTACTGTCTGTTCAAAACAGCCACAGGAGCTCTTGTCTGTCTCAAAGGAGCTCTATGAAATCGGATTCATTAAGCCGTGTTAAGTGCCATGAGATTCTCACATACTTGGTAAAATTTCAGTGCAGAGACCATTGTCATCTAACAAGGGGCCTCCTCTGTCCAACAGATGTGTGATACACATTTGTGTATTGTGCTGGAGAAACCCTATCTGTTCTAACACTGCTGAGATATTTTTACTTCCGAAGTGTTTCCTGTGCTCCCCAGTCCTGTATACGTTCAAACAACCCATGTAACAGACTCTAGGCTGTTAAGAAGGGAAATTTTAACCAAAACCATCAGAATAAATCCTGCTGCCAACACATCAAGTCCTATGGAGGATAAACAAAATGCATAACGGTGTTCAATAAATCACACATGAGTTTCAAAGACCTATAGGTGTTACCTACCTGAACCCATGTGATAACAGGACTCGTGAATGGCCAGTCATATACTTGGAAACCAGTCGCACATGTTTGGTAGCTGTACCTAATTTACTGCTCCTTGCAGAAACATAATAAAAAGCCATTTTCAGTGTTGTACAATAGACTGACAATTTCCCCACAAGTATTTGTGCTGTCCCTGATGCAGAGAGAAGTGACAGATGTGGCTCCAGTGCCATGGGAGGGACATCCGTCTCCTCTGGCACTGCCCTGGCCACTGCATTTCCAGGTTTTGGTGATGCAGTCTGTCCATACGGAGGGACGTGGCTCACACTGGACTTTCTGCCATGCTCGTGTTGGGCAGCTTCTTATGAATTACCCGCTGTCCTAGCAGCTGGGTGACAGCCAGGTTCTCTTGGGAAGTGGACATTTTAGCACAGGATGGTGGCTACACTATTAAACCTAGAAACATCAGGACAAATAAAGGTTTCCCATCATGCTGGAAGATGACTGTATTGACATGCTTTTTTCACAGCAGCCTGTTGTTTCAAGTTGCAAATACAGGACATCCAGCCTTATTCTCAAAGGTGCAAAGTATCTGCAAAACCCATTGGTTTTTACAGCAAAAAACCCCAGACTACTTCTGCTACTTACATCCCATCATAAGGATTTCAGGCTCTAATTGCATGCACCACGGCCTGATTAAATTACTACCTGGAGCTTTGCCAAAACAGATTATTTCACTTAGCAAAATCTGGATCAACACTGCAATTTGGAAGGTGTAGCACAAGGCTGCATGGAGCTACAGTGCAGATACGGCTCAGGTGGTTCAATCTCAGTCCACGTAACGCTGGTTCACATTGCACTGTCCTCCCACATGGAGACACTGCAGAATACACATAGTCTTAGGTATCAGCTCCTCTCCAGAACCTGTTACCTGTGTCCTTACCTTGTTGTTCATTTAATCAGGATCTGATTTTCAGAATCAGATGTTCCGATGAGCATGGAAATGGCTGGACAAAGGGGCGTGTTCAAACTGTCTGCATCAGCTAAATGTCTAAGACCTGAGCTCTTTTGAATAATTAGTCCCTAAAATCAAGATGTTGCAATATTCCAGAAAATCCCCAACTTCAGAATTTTCAGAAAAGTGTTCTGATCTGATCTAATAACAGAGAGAACTTCACTGAGCTCCATGATCAGTAACAGTTCACAGAGATGGCTGGGTCGCTATCATTGAATCATAGAATGGTTTGGGTTGGAAGGGACCTTCAAAGGCCATCTAGTCCAACCCCTTGCAGTGAGCGGAGACATCTCCAATGAGAGCAGGTTGCTCAGAGCCCCGTCCAAGCTGACCTGGGGGCTTCTACCTCTGTCCTCTATGATTAACAAGACTTTCTTATATTTTTTAATTTTTGGTCTATGAAAAACCTACTATCTGGACAGCTTTGCAGCAAAGAGCATTACAGCAAGCAGCACTGCCTCCTCAAATTGCAGGCAGTTTGCAGGGACCCTGCACGTATAGTGACCTTCACATCTCAGGGCCCCCCAGTAAAATGGGGGTGAGGTTCTGTTTCCCTGCATTAGACTAAAAGAAATAAAACACAATAGAAAAGCTGCTGTATTTGTTACGAGTCCTTCTATGCACTGAAGGCTTGGCTACACACTGAACAGCACTGCTTTAGCTAGAAAATGGACTTCTTTTTTAACCAGTTTGGGGGCGGGGGGCTGGAAATGCAGAATATGTGTGCATATCCTTATTATGGTTTATTTCAAATAAAACAATTTCTGCTAGAATAAACTGAGACAAGAATAGTAATTCCAGCCCACACAGTTCTGCGAGAAGTATTCCAGAATAGCTGCACAGAGGACATTCTTATCACCAAATCGAAGTGCTCTTTCAGAGGGAACCATGTGAACCAAATCATGTGGCTATGTGGGCACAGAGGCTTAACAATGATCGGAACATGACAAAACAAGCCTCTCAGCCTACCTCATGGCTTTAAAGCTGTTTGTTTAAATCACCACAATGGAAATTACGTACCCCATTTCCAGTATAAGGCAGTTTAATGCATGTTACCACCTAGCAGGGTGGTAACAGACACAGTGGCTGTTTCTTGAGGAAGAGAAATTGCTTCAGTGACAGCACTTCCCAACCCTGTGCCTACACCGACCGACAAAACCGCAGGGCGATAACCAAAGCTCGCTGTCAGGATACTCCTTCTGAACAGTGTAGGAGAGGTTTTATTTGGGTATAAACTAAAATAAACTAAAATGAACTACTATGAGTAGTTTATTTTATGAAGACATGCTTCAGCTCCTCAGATACAGGCATCAGAGATCTGAGAGGTCAGGGCATCCCACCTGCCCTTCGCTGGAGCTCCAGAAGGACAATAGGACATTGGTCTCCTTAAGTCCCCTGTTTCAGCTGGCCCAGGTTGTTGTGAAAGGCACTGTGTAAGTATGGTTAGGAGCAGTCTGGCCCAGACAAGAGTTTACACCAGTTCACAGTGGGAGACAAGCCACAGAGGAACATTGGTCCGGTGTCTTCATTAAAGAAAAGACAGAATATGAACCTGTAAAATCCCAAGCCGAAAATAAAATTCTTTCGGCTATTTTTACCAGAGTATTTTGCTATTGACATCTGAGCCTTTAAAATTTGCTTTGTTCCACAACATTTTTTTTTTCAAAACAGTCCTTTGCCTTCAAACTCTCACAAACATAATCCATGGTCAGAGAAACATTTGGGGGAAATGTAAAAAACTAATTGTTTGGGCAATTTTTAATAAGTTAGGAATCTCAAGCGCACTATTGCTTTTCAGATGGTTTTGTCAGGCTGTACTCCAAGATCAGCTTTAAATTTAATTTACTGAACACAACTTCCCCTCACCAAAAGCAGAACCCCAAAGCCTTGCCTTTGTCATTTAAGATGCAATCACAGGAAAAAATGTCATAACCTTTCTTCATTTCTCTCCAGATATTATCAGGACCTACGATTCTGTGAGGGTAACAGAGTAGATCAGGGAATATTTAAGCAAGGCACATAGCAACATACCAAAAGAAATCCACAAAACCCAGGACTCTGGACAACATAAATCAAACAAGAAGAGCAATCAGAGATTATTAAAAGTTTTAATTATTTATGAAAAGCTGTAGGTCAACATGACATTGTGCAGCACTTGAGGAGTACTCTAACACGCTGCAAATACGCCATCTCAGGAGGACTGCAGTCAGAAGAGCTCAGAGAAAAACAGTTTAAGTGTAAAAAGAAGTGGGGACTCAGTAAGTGGGGTCAGAAAGTTCTGTGAAAGGACTGTACATGTATATCTACACTTGCATAAAAGGGAAACTTCTGTCTTATTAGTAGATTTGGTTATCAAATACAGTGAGGTTTGGAGAAGATGAATCACACTACAAACAGGAAAGGCATGCACATCCTTAGACCTTAGGAGAAGCACAGGCTGAGACTGAAGTATATCGTCCGTTTGTGTCAAATTCTCTGTTGGACTCAGTTTGACAGAAATAAAAAGTCCATTAGTAGAACTCTGAGAATTAGCTGGGCAGCTATTCCACACAGTGCACTGCTCCCACCAGAGCATGTAATCAACATCCTTAATCTGTGACTGTCAGAACAACTCTTATTAAAAAACACTGTTTGTGCTTTTCTCTAGGTTTTTCTGCTTAGTTTTATAAATACCACCCTTTAAAAATCTGTGCTCTCCCCCTTCTCTCCAGGTGGCAAATTTGCTCAGACTCTTCCAGATCCCCCAGATAAGCTATGCCTCCACCAGTGCTAAGCTGAGTGACAAATCCCGCTACGACTACTTCGCACGGACAGTGCCCCCTGACTTCTACCAGGCGAAAGCCATGGCTGAAATCTTGCGGTACTTCAACTGGACTTACGTGTCAACAGTTGCTTCAGAAGGAGACTACGGGGAGACAGGGATTGAAGCCTTTGAGCAGGAAGCTCGCCTGCGCAACATCTGCATCGCCACCTCTGAGAAAGTGGGCCGGTCCAACATCAGGAAGTCCTACGACGGCGTGATCAGAGAGCTGCTCCAGAAACCCAATGCCAGAGTGGTGGTGCTCTTTATGAGAGGTGATGACTCTCGGGAGCTCATTGCAGCTGCCAACCGCTTCAACGTTTCTTTTACCTGGATTGCCAGCGACGGGTGGGGAGCACAAGAAAGTATTGTCAAGGGCAATGAGCACATAGCTTCTGGGGCAATAACCTTGGAACTTGCTTCCCATCCAGTCAAAGAGTTTGACAAGTATTTCCAAAGCCTCAGCCCTTACAATAACAGACGCAATCCCTGGTTCAAGGACTTCTGGGAGCAAAAATTCCAGTGTAGTCTCCAGAACCGAAAACCACATAAAAAGACTTGTGACAAACACTTCACCATCAACAGTTCCAACTACGAGCAAGAATCCAAGATCATGTTTGTTGTGAATGCTGTGTATGCTATGGCCCACGCCTTGCATAAAATGCAGAGGACTCTGTGTCCAAACACCACCAAACTCTGCGATGCCATGAAGCACCTGGATGGCAGGAAACTGTACAAAGATTATCTCCTGAAAGTAAACTTTACAGGTAATAACTTCCCTTTTGGTACATACACAATGACACTGTAATTAGTGAAATGTTCATCAGTCACAGTAAGAGCCAGCTGAATTCCTAGAAGTACCAATTATCATAGTTCAGACCAGAATGGCATCCAGGAAACACCACTCCTGTCACAAGAAGGGAGAAAGAAGACCAGGAGCTTGGTGAAAACCCTGAAAAAACAGCTCAATGTTCCTCCTGTTTCCAACAGAAGGAAGCGGTGGAGGTGGCAACAGCTGGTCTTGAAAATGTTACCCTCCATCATCCAAACTTCCACACACCTACTTCCATTTCATTCACAGCCAGTTTGGCTTCAGTTAGGCATGTCTGGAGACCAATGGGCATTTCATCTCCTGCTACACTAGGCAATCTCCTGCTATGCTGTTCCAAGACTTAGCCTTCTCTTCCTCATTTTGTTATGAATGTCCATAATTTTTGGACTATGGTCAATGGCCAATGTCCTTGCAATAGTAAAGCTGTAATTCCTGTCATAGAATCAGATCAGTATAAAATATCTAAATAGGGTAGGATGTGGGATAGTGCCATTCCCTACGATATAGAACTTTAGGCTTGATGACAAAGTATAAAAAGCTAGATTAAACACATGTAGGATACTTGTGGAGAGAGAATGGGTGATGGTGATCCGGCAATGATAAGAGCAAACTTCATGGGGACTGGCTGCACAGCACATGATATGTTTTGCCATCACATATGGCTAAGCTTAGGTTTGTTATTGATATTACATCGTAAATAGATCTATAGAGGAAACACATGTAAAGCATGATGTCTTTTTGTTGTTACATGTTGCATTTTCTTCTGAAGCATCTAGGTTGAGCTTGCATTTCTATATATTATTAATCTGATATTCTTAGCTGACAGAGCTGATAGTAAGGAAACACCACGCTGAGCTTTGTACGAGAACTAGCTGCAAGAAGAATTGAATACGTGTATGACACAAGTTACTCGGTCCCAAGAGACCCTCAATAATGGTACAACATTAGTAACACTGAAATCTATGTGAAACTGTCATATTGGAGCCTGAATTTTTCCCTCCTTTAGAGGTTTTCCCAGCATTTGACTCAGACCATCTCTAGATATTACCAACCAGATCCCTTATGCTTCTCACACTCCCAGTGGAGTTTTGCTGGAGTAGCCAAGTACTCCATTTTCTCAGGTATAGTAGGCATACCGCCCAGCTTACACTGCACAGCTCCTTAGGAGCCCTGGCCTCCCAAAAGCCTAGTAGCTAACTAGCTGACTTGCTTAGAGCACGTCAGGGATTCCCACAGACCACATGCCTGGATTTCTTTACCATGGAAATCAAGAAAGGGAAGATGGGACTGGTCATTTGCTGCATCTTAACTCATCTCTCAGGACGGCATTCAGAAGGACCCAGAATCTTGGACACTCTCTGGTAGTACATATTCTATCACAAAGAAAATACAGTGTGAGAGCAACTGGAAATTGAGATGCTTCAAAACCCTCATCTGAGCGTTGCATGCAGTGCTGCTGAAGGCACCTGCCTGGTCTCAGCAGCACGATGCTTGTGTGCATCCTGCTCCTTGGTCTCCTCCCAAAGACTGCTGTGTCAGGATAGTCACGTACCATTACCCATCCAGATGCAGAGGCAATGCATCCATATCACGTCATGCTGTAACTGTATTGATTTATTTATTTCACAAGCAGCACAAGACAATGAAACAACCTTTCTGTCTTTAGACCTATGGAAAATAAAAACCATAATTTCTCCTCCCCCTCCACACACACTTAATACACAGAAACAACTTTCTTGTTTGTCTGTACTTATCCTCAGAGATACTTGAATGTCTTCAAATTGTTGATATAAAACGGTTTTAGGAGGACAGCACTTCAGTGCTGGATCGAAAAGGATGGCAATGGTGTGCACTGTGCTCCTGCCCCTGCCAGGGAGAAGTTTCAGGAGAGTAACAACCTCTACCCAAACAAGTAGGTATTTCAATACCTTAAATTTAAATTATTTTGAAACTTCTTCTGACACTCCAATTATGAGTTTAAATGCATAATTTCTTAATAGAGTCCAGCTTTAGTCTGTCCCTAAACAATCTTGACTCTCGTACATAATTCCCAATTCTTTTTTCTGCAGTGCAGAGACTTTTTGAAGACCCAAGCATTTTCCCAATAAGCTTTTAAACATAAAGTCAAAATAGCAACAATTTTATTTGACCAAAACTCCAGGAAAATGTTTATTCTGATACAGTCAGAAAAAATAATTTTCAATTTGACCGAAATATGTACCTTTTTTGAATTGGAAGTTGAAGCTGTTCAAGCTGAAAAATACAGAAGGTCAAAGATTGTCATCTTGCAATTTTGAAAACAGAGTGCTCTTTTTGAAGCAAATTAAATTCCTTTAAATTCAGTGTGGAAATCTTTGAAAATCTCTTTATTTTCAGTTAATTTTCATTTCCGATTTAAAATGTTAAAAACCTGTCAGGTTCTTTTCCAAGGGCTCTGTTCTGTATATATTGTTACTAGCTTACAGCATGATTTGCTCATCTCCTATTTCTTTGTTTGCGTGTCCTTGTGAGGTTGAGAGCTGTGCTGGGGGTGGCATGTGCCTCCGGTGGGGTCTCCCAAGTCAGACAGGTCTCAAGTGAAGGGTCAGACAAAGTGTGTCCACGGGCTGGATGGGCTCACTAGCCTTCGGGAAGCCATCCTAGGAGAAGGACAACTCTGACTCCAAACCCGGGCAGATGGAGCTCGTTCAGCCCTGTAAGGCATCCATCTAAGAGAAGGACACTCTAACCAAACCTACAACCCAAGGACGTCGCTGTCACCGTCCAAGCTCGCTAGGCCCTGGCAGATGAACCTCAGGTGTAAAGGGTGGAGCCAGTTCCGCACACGCTGCGCCTCACCTAAAAAATCCACTGTGCAGGCCCGAAGGGTGCACTCATCACTTGCAGTGAGCGTGGGAAAAGCCCTTCCCAGATCTTCGTTCGTGAAGCCAAGCCATGATGACGATGATTTCTTTGTTATCAGTTCTTCCATTATAATGTGAATCCACGTTTTAATAGCAGTGATTTTTTAAGCAGATGAGGCATCTTTGTCTAGTGAGAGAATCAGCAAACCTCCCATGCCTTTTTCCTTTTAGAAAGGTGTGAAACTTTAATACATACAAGTCCTGTTATTGATTTCCATGGGACCAAGAATCCACCTTTTCTATTTTCTGGTTGAAGAAAGTCTCTGGGTGTGTTTTTAATGCAGTGTCAGGATCCTGCTGCATGCTACAGTTGATCAATGATGCTCTCATACTTCCAGCTCCAAATCTGAGAACCTATCCCCAGTGCAGAGCGAGGATGGCACCGAAGCTACCATCCAGCCCATCGGGTATGCTGCAACCAAGTCAGGCGGTGAATTTTCTCTCTTTTTTAACCACACCCACCAAAAGGAAGCAGGCAAGAAACAGAACAACAGTGATAACCATATTCTCAAACACACATTTAAGCAACATCTCCTCTGCCGAAAGGCAGAGGTGCAAATGGATGAGCTCTGTCTGCATAAACCTGCAGCTGGATGTGAAAGAAATCCGATGAACAGTCCTGAATGTTTTCTCCCAGTTTCCAGGAAGAGATGATGGTGCATTTCAAACACACCAGTCTGAGTAAAAGATAGGGTGCATTTAAATGACTGGTGTGGGACTGAGCAATTTTAGACATTAACCCTACGCACTTGAATTAGTTTTGGTTAGTCTCTGATTAGTTAATGGAGTCAATCAGCACTTACAGAGCCTGGCTCAGCCCACGTGAAGTAGCCCACTTGAGATAAGACTTGCCCCTACATCTCTTGCTATTGGCTGCAGGTGGAGCATAGAGCAACTAAAATTCTCACTTGTCATTTAGCTGAAAGCAATAATGGGAT
>NW_010400453.1:31920-43823 GCF_000710305.1 Buceros rhinoceros silvestris | reverse complement strand
CCCTGGCCCCGCCAGCCGACATACGGTGTGACAGGTACTTCATTAATATCTCTGGGGTTATACTCATTTCTCCCTTTTCAATAAATTGAAATAACTCCACAGAACTGCTGTGTGGCACGAAGGCAGGGTAAGGTTTCATTCCTTGTTGTCTGTACGTACACCGAGAACATAATTTTCTTGCAAATCAGTAAGATGTATACGACAAATCTCATGATATCCCAAGTCTTTTCAGTAAGGGAGAAAAGAGATGCCTATGCCTGATTCCCACTTCCAGCAGCAGGACCTGAGGATTCAAAGCCCAGCCCCTGGATAAACATGCTCACTCCATCTCAGTGCATGTTTGGCCTTTCAAAGAGATATAGGCTGGTTCATCTTCTTGATCTTCCCATCGTCTACGCTCCCTCCTGAGGGCACAAGCGCAGCACTTGATGTTCTGAATCATGATGTTCTTCTGCTGATAAAGAGATGCTGCTTCAAGAGGCTGTTAGTTTGTATTACCAGAACAACAAAGAAGTGCTGAACAAAAAGTAAAGGGCTCCATGGGAGAGAGCACAGAGTAAATGCAACTTCTTCCCAGCACCCAGCCATTGCGTGGTGGACGGCAGCCTGTGGAGGGGCCTTTAGCGACGGCTATGACTCCAGAGATGAACTCCAACACAAGGCAAAGTTTCACATTTCCAGAAGCCTCCCTCCTTCAGAGGGATGGAGGGGCCAGTGCAGCAACCAGATCTGCTAATGGTTTTAGCTGCTTTAAGCCACCAGGATGACACCAAAAAGCAGTGTTATCTCTGCCCACAGAGCTATCACAAGCCTCACAACATTTGACATGTGCCAGGACAGCAAATGCTAGCACAGGCAGTGTGAAAGGGGTGTTCATCCTTTGGGATACCGTGGCAGGGTCCTGCACAGCTGTGCCCCACATGTTGCTACCTGGGGTAGATGCTTCTCTGGGGCAGCCAACTTCAGGTTGGCCAGGGGTGAGGAAAGACAGAATTGACATTCAAGGACCAGCATTGACTCCATCTGGCCCAGGGTCGCTGAGCTGGCTGTACGGGATGGCAGCCTTGCCACCCAAGGGCATGGGGCCAGGCTCCAGCTTTTCACGGCACAGTTAGCAGGGCTGAAGGTATTGCAGGACTAATTCTGCTGTGAGTCTAGCATGGGAGTGTATGAGCAGAGGGGGGTTTGATTTAGGGGTCTATGCATGTCCACTTGTCTTCTACAGCTGAATCTCCAGCAAATGGTAGGAGGAATTTGGCTAAAGTAGTAACCCTGGAAAACAGATCATTAAAAATTTCAGGCAGCAAATATGCTGATAGTACTTAGTGTCTTTTCCTACCCCTTTCCTGCTACACTGCAACAAAAGTCACTGTCACGTCCCTGCTTGTATTAAGTTCAGAAACCCAGCTCTTCTACAGCAAAACCTATGTCATCAAACCTAGCTTGTACTGGGCAAAATCCTCTCCTGTGGCTCACCAGAACGGCTACTCAAAATGAGAGAAGGGATGTAAATCAGGTCCGATTTGTCCCCTTTCATCCACTGGACTTTATCACAGAATTTCCATTCCTGCCTGGTCCTAAGTTTCTGTGTGGTTTATTTTTTTTTTCTTCCTCCACACTCTGCCCCAGTCAACACTCAAATAATACGAATGGAAACACAAACTCGCCTTCTCATTTACTCTCCAACACTGGTGACTTCTCTGATGGGAACATACTTTCACGGACCATTTCCATCACAGCAGTTCCACCCGAGAGGAAAAGAGCTTAAAAGTCATGTCTGCAACAGGCAGATGTCACATCATTTCTGAGCACAGCAGTATTTCATGGTCCCTGCTCTGGGATTTAGCCATAACTATTTCCTGTCAAAAGACCACTTCGAAGCTCAGTGTCCTGCCAAATACACATAGAGCACAGACCAACAAATAATGTGTCTGCTATCACTAGCAGATTACAGATGCAGAACCTTCAAAGGCCAAGTATAAATTTACAGCAGGGAGTACCTGTCAACAGAAGTGTGGGCTAAAGCTAAAGCTCATATCCCAGGTGCTGCAGCAGGTGGCCCTGCTACTCTGTCAACTCACCCTATGAGCTCTTGCTCATCGGATCGGGTCCCCTTCACCTCCAGCAGTCAGAGAGTCAGCTGTAAGGTCCCGCTAGCCTTAATCATGATGATTAGTTGTAAAATAAAACAGAACACTGCTTTCAGCTGAAGGTAAAACTTTTATGGGCAGAAGGCATCTAATACGCCTTTAATCATAAAAGTTTTAAAAGTGTAATTCATGATGGATTTGCAGCCAATAAAACCAAGGAAAATACAGAGTGAATTCCCTAAGATATTAATTAAAAATATACATGAAAAAGATGTCTAGGATTTATAGGAAAAATTACTGCCTATTTCCTGGGACCACAAATGTGTCATAGCTTTTAAAACCTTGAAAGCAGCTAAGGGACGGTCTCCAAACGCATAGCTGAGACTTGTTATTTCAGAGCAGAGCAACGGTTGAACCTGCACAGTGTTTTCCCGTATTTCTCTCTATTATTAGCGTTACAGTGGTGTATCACCCACAGAGCTGTAGTGAGGCTTTGACAGCCTGGTTTTCCTGATGATCCCCTCTACTTTCTGCTTCCCCCAGCTGCCTCTTTGCAGACCTAGCTGATGACGGACATCTGCAGTTCCGCTCCTTTGGGCAAATTTACCCCTCTAAGAGGCTCCAGGGCAGAAATCACTGCTTAGCCCTTCCTGAAGCTTTAATATGAGTGGATATACATATATTCATGTATTTTGTTTATATACATGCATATTTTAATACGTGTATTTAATTGTGCATAGTATAGATCCATAAAATACAGTATCATAAAGGTTGGAAGAGCCCTCAGGAGGTCTCTAGACCAACCTCCTATGGAAAGAAGGGTCAGATACAAGATCAGATGAAGTTGCTCAGGGCTTTCTAGATATAAACTAGCTGAAATTAAAATACTGTGGAATCTTTCCATTCCCTAGTTTAGGTATGAGATATCACAGTGGCAAGCAATCCAAACTGCACCCTATATGCGTCGTGTGTCTCACTGCACCATGTAAGATGGATGCTTGGGCTGGCAGCAGGACACAGACATTGTCATCTCTAGGGCACAATTTGCAAATAAAATTTTCATTATGACTTCTCTTCCTGTGAAGGCAGGTCAGTGACCTACCTGTTAATGGTGTCTGTTGTCTAGCCAGAGACCATCATAAAACATCGCCTTTTCATGCTTTCATTTGCTACTAATTAACATTAATTGGCCTGAGTGAGCAGCAGCAGAGTTTAAATTGTGTTCCTGCCTCTTGAGATAAGCTCCAGCAGCAGAGGCCAAGGTATGCTGGACCATTGCTTCCCATCTAACTGGGGAGCAAGCTACTTCTGTCTGCTGCCACCAGCACCACCACTGCCTGCTGCCACCATTCTTCTGCCTGAGCTCAGCGCTGAGCTTCCAGAGACAAAAAGATGGGAAATGCAGCAATAGCAAGACACTTTACCTATGGTCCTCAGAAAGACTCTGGAAGTATGTTGCCTTTGGCCTTTACCCAGCTAGATGTCATTCCTGGAAAGTCTGTAGAAACCACAGGCCAGCAATAGCCCTAAACTTGTTGTAACAGTATATTTAGGTGAAGGTGCTTGTTGATCTTATATATAGACATATGTAAAGATCTTATATATATATGTATATATATTAAGGTGAAATAGCATATAGATCTCCCTCTCAGTTTCCTCTACTGGAATACATATACAACCCACCACTTCTGCTGCACTGTGAAAAACTTAACATAAAGTTATATAGTCAGTGCCTGGTATGTAACTTACAGTCAGCTTCTTTAGTCGTATTAATAATGTAGCCTTTAGGCATCTTATAAACCTCTAAATTGCACAGTGCCCATGTGGGTGTGTAAACGAGGATGAAATCAGACACCCTGTGTTTACAGAGAAACACACGACTGAAAAACTGAGCGATTATTTTCTTTCAGATCACATATTTGAGAGACAGAAGGCTCTGTAACCTAATTTCTCTAAATCACAGAGTACCGTATTTGCCTGCTGCTTGTTTTGTAAGACTTATTATTTCATCTTGTGTTTCACTGGCAAATGCCGTGTGAATCCCAGGCATCGAGGGTCTGCACAAAGGGCCCAGAGGAGCAGGAGGACTTGTACAGCCTTTTCATCCCCCAACTGTGCACACTCACTTTTCCAGTCCCACTGGTCTCTAGAACAGGGGGACAACTCAGGACATATCATGGCATTATATTCTTGTTCTTCATGCAGATTTACCTGTGCAAGACATCCACACACAGCTGAAAAGATGCCAGGTCTATTTTCTCTCTTTGTGACTGGAAAGAACAACATAGCTGAGAAAATAGTTTGGTTCAGGATTCCTAGCCCTTACATTTTAGCATCTAATTTGGCTCTGAAAAGCCAATGGGAGGACCAGATCCTGCTCTGGAAGAGCACTTCAGCACTTCCAGAAGTGATCTCAGTTAGTCTCACTTGCATGCTGAGGTGAAAAAGGCAGCGGCCGTGCTCAGAAGACGACCACAGCGGTGTTAATGAGGATGAGGAAAAGGGCAGGAGAAAGAAATTACAGGGGGACGTGCTGGGACAGCGTGACACATTGGGAAAACTCACCTTCTGAGTAATCCAGGTGTGTCCTGGACTTCCAGTGTGTGCCCAAGAAAACTGGTCTTTTCAAAAAATGGTAAAGAAAACTACAGAAAGTCATAAACCCAGATGCCTAATTGCAAAGATAACTGTCATGATATTTCTACTAAACCTCTGATTTTGTGGGCAGCTAGTGATTATACTGGAAAGGCAGAACTGAAAGCATAATCTGTAGAAAAGTATCTTTTCTCCTGAAACAACCTTAATATCACTACATTCCTGGAAGACAGGTTTGCTTCACCCAGTAGAGCGTAGTGCAGAGACTTTCCCAGGCTAGCACTGACTAAATGGGAACTGGTACCAAACCGACACTAACATTCAGCCCAGCCTGGTGCTGCAATCAAGACACGGCTCTTCATCTGAACCCTACATCACTTCCACATAGCATATTTCCAGGCAAACCTGTCACAAGCTGTCTGCTCTGCTTGTACCTGTTAAACTGCAGCCTAGATGAGCATGTGAATTTATTTCGGCCTTCAGCGAAGCCTGAACTATTCCCTTCAAGCTTGTCTTGCCCATTTCGGGCTCCCAGTGCAGAGAAAAACATCTCAGTGCTACAGTCATGTTTCTCTATTTAAAAGGAAGAAAGGAACTCAATCCAACCCAATTTTGCACTAACACACATTTTTCCCAAATATTCCCAGCCTTTCTCTTTGTGAAAACTGTCTCATGAATCAAAAGTACTTAAGCAAAGGTTTCAGAGAAACGTCTGAAACTATTTCCTACCACAAATTTACCTTTCTTATTCATGCAGGTGTCAGTGAGTATTTTTATAAAAAAACCCTACTGAGGCCAGTAGATCACACCTACCTTCTGAAAGAGAATTCAAAAAGCAATCAGCTCTGCACTTTCATGGACCAGAAACTCGTTTTACATGTGAGTACTCTTCACAAACAAACCTTCAACTGCAGACTGGATGGACACAAATGTGTTAAGGGGTGACTTTCTCTCATTGCCTCACCTGTTAGAGACACGTTTCTAAATACCTTTAAAAGCATCTCAGAGTCACTGGCATGACTGCGATATTTATGGCTATTTTGTTAGCAGATACAGAATATAAAGTGAAAATATATTTCATTGCTCTTATCTGGGTGAGTCATTTCCTTTTGTTTCCTTCTTCCTGCCATGAAAGTGTATTTTGTCTGAGGATATAAAAAGTGAATACAAAGAACACAAAAATTCTTCAAGGCAGGGGGAACGACACACGTATTCATGCACAAGGGTATCAGAAACAGAGAAACTTCTAACAAAAATGTCCACAAAATCCTATCTCTAGCATGACTCAGGCACGACAGTGATGCTTTGATTTGTTTTCTCACCTCTTGCTCCAGCCATGGAGCAGTTAACATCAACTCACTTGTTCATTACTGGGTTGCAAAGAGGTTCAGCTTGACAATAGGAGAATATCTCCAAATGTAAGCCCTTAAACTTAAGGCATCTAAATTATAAAATAATTACCCATATCATTAAGCTGGCTTTTAGGGTCTCCACACCAAGACTCAAAATCTCCTTAGTGCATAGGAAGAACAGCACAGAGCTGAAAGCAGTGGTGGTGTGAATGGTGGCTGCAAATACCCAGTAAATAGAAAGCAGAGGTTAATGTACCTCACACTCCGGAGGCCTCGGTCTTGCATTCATTTTTCATCTCCTACAGTTTTGCTTTCCTTGTAACAAGCCCGTCTTTTTACTTGCCAATGTATGAATCATCTCATCTCTTCTAGACTAATGGCACATATATATCTAGCACTTTTCCTACAGAAGAAATTCAAGAGTGCTTCTGAAGGCTGAGTGATCACTTTCTGAATGTGTATGTATGGTTGCCCCCCAATTCAACAAGGGCTTTGTGCAATACGTTTTCCCATTTGCTGCTCTACACACACTCCAGACAATTTGATGGACAGCAGAATAAGCTAATATAGCAATTTCCTTTGTACATATGAAAAATTTGCCCATTCTGGGGCTGAAAGATGAGGCTCAGCTAAGAAAACACCTTAGTTTTAGCCAGGGATGGAATAGCACAATGCTTGTTGGAAACAGGTAAAGTGTTAGTGTGAGAAATCTGAGCAAAGCACAGCCTTGGACAAAGCCTTCACGCAGAATGTATGTGCCACAGAAATCCCACGTAACTGTAGCTGAGAGTTTACGGACTTTCAGGGTGTACTGTATGTCCTAACCACTGCATCTGACATAAATTTCTCTCCTTGACTCAGTATCAACTGCACCATCTTATGGGGGGTTGGATCAGAAAACGTGCACACACACACCCACACAGTCACAAGAGCACTCATTCACTGTTCTTTACCATTTGGATTTACTTAACCCAGCCCTGCACTAAAAGGCAGCACTTGATGTATGATTGTTGAGTTTGGACTGGCAAAATTGAACTGCAAATCAAAAAGCCGCACTCTTTTTTATATCGAAGAGAGAGAACCTCCTGCGGTTTAGATAGCAGTGCTGATGAGTTGCAGCATCCATAACCAGGGACAGTCCCAGAGTGATTCTTCTCTCAGTTTTCCCTTTGTTCCTTTCTTGAAGAGACCATATTTGGCCTTGTAGCTTCTTGTCGTCTCTTCTATCTTTTCACCATACAAAGGACATTTTCCCTATGCTGTATCCATGTTCGTCTTCCTGTAGGAACACTTTCTTTGTGGCTCTTTATCCTTTCCAGTAGGTCTTAAATTTACTACAAATGACTAGAAAATGCTTGATCATATGCAGAAGGGTTTGCTGAACTCTTCTAAATCTAAGCAGCAAGGACATAATTGCCTACAAGTTTGTGCTCTTGAGGTCCCTTCATAGTCTATTGCTTTGATATAAATAACTATGCATCACGTGTCCCTACAACTAATTTTCACCCACAATTTCTCTGTAAGTAGATTTTTTTCATGTCATTTATCTATGGCCCTGATGGATGGAGCAGCTGCTCTGAGATCTTGATGTCAGCTTGATAGCAGAGGTTGCCTTGCTGTGCCAGGACAGATCTCCACCAGAATGGGCCAGATACGACAGTGTATGAAGCTGCTAATGGGAATGTGTTGAATTGAAGTTTGTTGAACTTCCTCTATTACATTTGGATGTCTGTTTGAATAAATAGGTAACGGCTGGTTGACGATCCAGTAACTGAAAGAATAGAAAGCCCGTCTTCAAAGGCTCTTTAGAGAAAAAGTATCTCAAGTCAGATGAAGGTTTAAGGCAGTCTGTTAATGTCTCCAAAACACTTTATCAGCCTAAGTCTATCAACGTGTCTCTGCTTCCACCATTAAACAGGGAAATAAATCAACATTTTCTTTTCACATTTTCCCCTAAGGTCCAGTGATTGCTGGTGCTGAACAGATTCGCTGGAGCAAAACATTAGCAAAAATGATTCTGTGCTCTCAGCTTTATCTTTTCTTCCTGAGAGCAGAAGAATTTACAAGCATTAATAGTACATGCAGCTTGACTGTTGTAGGATAATGCATGCCAATGAATACTGACGATGCTGGGAGAGGTGACGCGCTACCTTTGCAGCTGGTGCGTGATATGCATGAATAACCTTAAAGCCCAGGAGTTCTTATCCTTTATCACCTCACTATCTTTTCACTGAAATTCATTGGTGTGAGTTGTCTACCTTCACCTCTCGATTGGCTGCCTCAGCGTTTGGTCATACATGAGATGATGTAATCTGCTGAGTACTGACCTAACCTGCCATTTCAGTAGACGTGCATTTCTAGCCATCACATTATTATATTATTATATCATAAATGAGTGAAAGGGAAATCCAGACTCAAACCTTTACAAAGGAAGATGAGTCACATGTAATGTGTGTGCTGGCCTTACTGAGAGCCGTAGCATGGTGATTTCTCCATCAGTGGCCAAAATTCAAGCCAATCAGCTTTCATATCTTCTTTGGCACAACCGAAGAATTATCAATGCTTGGAAGTGACCCACCTTCCTGATGACAACTTGGTTTAGCCAGAGCCCACCCTTAGAGTGTTTGTTTCTCTCCACTGAGTACAGGAGCTCTGTAAGAAAACCACACTCTATATAAACACACTAATTAAGTTTAGGTTAAAGAAACACGGGGCACTTTTTCATGTATATATTGTATTCACTAATAAAACTGATCCACTCCAGAATCTTACACTGTAAGATGCATGAAGCATTTTCAGCTGGACTCAAAGTCTTCTTTGTCTTCCACCAACATTATGTGAGATGTGCTAAATACTGTAACTGAGCTGCATAATGTGTTTGAGCATAAAGGTGCCTCTATGTGTTTCACTGTAGCAGTGTCTTTATTCCAGCTCTCCTACAACTCTTTTTTTTCCCCCAAAATATTCAATAAATTTGAGCTTCAGTTATTTCAAAAAGATGCTTTACTCAGAATTCACTACTTACAGTTTTATTTCCCTACTAAAAATACAATTCCATTTCACAAATTACCTCATTATTAGCAATTTGTAGGGTGATTGTTGAGCGTTTTTGGTAGTTTCTTAACAAAAATAATAGCATAGAGTCATAAGACTCGTAGGAAGAGGCAATACCTTTATTAGACTGCCCACATATCTGGAAAAAACAGAGAAGCTTTTGGCATAACATCTCTTTGCTGTATCTATCTTGTCTTGCATTTTCAACAGACCTTGTGTTTCTAAACTATATAAGAACAAAAAGCTCTCAGCAATTACTCTGCAAATGGATAGTAAAGAGGCTGTTTGCAAAGTGAAATTGTGCTTCCAGAAGGAAATAAAAGCCTGATACACTAAAGTCCAAGCAGAGCTGTTCTTTCAAAATAATTGAAGGTCAAATTTATTGAGCAATTTTTCTGATGACCTAAAGAAGTGACCTTGTGCCTTAAAGCTTGTGTACTTCTTCCATCTTCAGACTACTCTAATAAAAAATACTGCCTTGTGGGCTTGAAACTTCTTGAATCTTAGACCATCGCAGCTACAGTATTACTACTACTAAATAATAATATTGCATTATTAGTAATTAAATGTATGTCAGCCCACCATATTTGGGATTTTAGGCAATTAGGAAATAACAGCCAGAGGGTCTATTTCATGGTTCATTTGGTTCTGATCTCTAAGGGCAAACTATCTCACTAAATTATTCAGAGCACTGTCTAGAAACACCTCTCTAATCCTCAAGTCCCCACAGAGGAAACAGTGTTTTAACCAACTTCCTTTAATATCTCAATAACTGAATGTATCTATATTTCCTTCAGGCTGTCAAAGGAGGACAAAAAAATATTATTAGGTATTCAGCACTTCCTTAACCATCAGCCACTACATGCAATCTGGGGGTGGAATTAACACATCATGGAATGGTGCCTCCAAAAAGAGAAAGATTCGCGGCCCTGTGACAAAACTAAGTCCCTCACTTACTCCAAAAGTGAATTTTAGCAAAATTAGAACACAGCTTAAACCTCTTTCAGCTGTACACTGGTTGTATTGAGAAGAGAGGGATAAGGCATTATATCTATTCCCAGCACTGAAGTCAAAAGATAATGTCCCTCACCCGGAAGTCGAAATCAGATACAGGGAACTCATAACCCGGGCACTGGCAGAAAGGAACAACCAAAATCTGAAGCTCTGAAAGCAATGTTAATGTTCAGCATCTGGCAGAGAACTCATCACCCAAATCATTTTTTCCTCAGACCAGAACATTTCAAGAGATACCAAAGGCCAGCCCAGAATTCCAGCCTCCAAGATTTTGTATCGTCACCCAAACAGTGGCCATAATTCTTCAAAATGGGGATGGGTTCCCCTTGCTGCTGTTTATAAAATAACTAGTTGGCCTGAGGGAAGTTAGGCACTTTAAAGTCATGGTTTGATTTCCTTTGTAATTGCAAGGTGATTGCTAATACAAGTTATCTTCTGTGCATTTTCGCTCTTGTGCCAGCCATTTCCTAAAGCAGATAATCTTAAATTAGAAGAATGGTATCAATTGAAAGGCATTCACACATGTTGGAATCTCACAAATCATTCATATCTATTATCAACCTAGCAAACTCATTAAAAAAAGAAAAACACTTTGGATACTTTTCTAAGAATGTTTGATTTATTTTAAAGTTGGACTAATGCAAACTTGACCAAACAGCTTCAAGAAATTTTCTTAATTTCAGGCGATATGTTTTGCATTTTAAGAAGAAATATAATGCGTGCAAAACCTCTACATTTTCTGCCTTCCATGTCTCAAAATCCAAATCCTTTAAGGAATCAGAAATTCAATTTTTAATTCCTTACATTTTCTTTAAAATAAAAGAGTGATTTCATAATTTCTTTGATGAAGGTTTGCAACTTTGTGTCTAGTTCACTCTCCCCAAGTTCTAAAGACCTCACATATGCCCAAGGGCCACACAAGCAAGAGGACAACATACACCTGAAAACGTAAAACATTATGCTCGAGGCAAGGGTTTCATAGGAAAGGTAGCAAGGGAGTTCTGTGTTCAGCCAGGCGAAGAATGATGAGCTAAACGAATCCTTCTAATCCTTTGGACCCTTTTTAGCTTATTTCGCCAGTGCCCACATTACTTCTGGACCGTTGTCTGCGATAGCCTCTGCAGCAGTCACAGCAGCCTGTGCAGACAACTTGCGAGAGACACCTCTTTGCAGGTACATTGCAGAGAGCTGTACAAGCTGCTCCATCTTGGAGCTTCATCTGTGAGCCTTTCTGTTCCAAGTATTGGTGATATTCATCTCACCTAACTTCAGATACATGTAGTGTAGATGTCACTCTCATTATGGTCAGCAGAAAACAAAAACATCAGGTACAGTCCAGCTGAGGTCTCCTAGATACCTACTGGAAGGTGAACCCTAGAAATACACATTCTTTTTTGCAGGACGGAAGCTTGGGATAACTAACTCGTGCACACACCCATGTGATAGATCTTTGCAGCTAGGCCTGAGAAAACATTTCTGTGACTCCTGCAAAAGCAGTGGAGTTCTATGACGTGCAAAAATCCCTACAGCAAGTGTCTAACCTGAAGGAGAAACCATAGAGCTGAATGGAAAATCTGTAGACATAGGAAAATTACATTTGTAGAAGACTAATCATTCTCATTAATTTCTTGAATGAGAAGAAGCAATACTGTGCATGGCCAAAATACATTCAGAAATGATGGTGCAGAGGTTAAAAGTGACTGCTCGTCTCTGTGAAAAGAAATCTTTTAAGTCCATTCATTATTTATTAATTGTGGAGAGGTATAACCCAGTGACACTTCGTTCCGAGCTTTCCCTA
>NW_010400453.1:10753-31844 GCF_000710305.1 Buceros rhinoceros silvestris | reverse complement strand
CCCTACACTAACTTTTGAATTGCCAAATTTCAATGTCCTTTCTGCCAATCAGGTGTGAAAACAGCTGCGTTATGCTGAGACAGAACCAAGAATGGGTGCATCAGGTCTCCATTACTCTGCCTGAATGTTCAGCCAAGCAGAAATAAGTCACATTGACCTCAACAAACCACATCTAGCTAAAAATGAAAGAACAAGAAAAGATATGTGCATTTTCGGGGTCCTCTGTGATACTTTTCAAGATAAGGCATCATACATGCAGATGAGCCTGTTGGACAAACACACCATATCCTGTTACATTAATATCAAGGCTTTTCCTTACAGTGCTTTAAAAAGGCATTGCCCAGGATATGTGACAGGAGGGAGTAGGGGGCGTTAAAAAAAATATGTTTTTCTGTTACATAAACAAATGTCTTGTTTTTCAGTCTTAAATCAGAAGTTCAGAGTTTTTGCAGCACCATCTAGTGAGACTAAGGAGGTTTTACCCAACTTTTCATAAACTCCAGCCTGTTCTCTCTTTACATTTGCATTTGTTTTTAATCATTATCTTCTTATAGTCTATTGGCTCAAAGTCTTTGTGTCAACAAACTGTTGAAGAAGGTGCCTTTGGTGCACACAAAAGTCCTTTTTACATTTCTTTCCAAACAACATGAAATCCCACAGCTTTGTAAACTGCTGAGCTGAAAAACTACAGAGCTGAAAAACTACAGAGCTTTCATCAAGCCTTGCTATTAATGATTTGCCTCCTAGCTAGAGAGTTGTGCCCCAGATCTGCACCTTGTTTTGAAAGAATAAATTCAGTAAGCAAAGAACAGATGCATGTTTTATTGGGTGTGAAGGATGTTCTGAGATGTAGGCATACCTGTCATCATTCCTACCAGGAAGTGTTACTGATGATATTTTATAGAAGACAACTTCTATACCCTCAGCTCTGTGCCAGACGCATGCAGGACTCTGTATGCAAAATATCCTTCCTGGCCCAAAGATTTTGCTGGCAAACAAAACTTGATTTGATTCCCAGCCAGTTAAGATGACGCTCATCTTTTCCTAAGCTGCTCTGCCTCTTAGAAGTTTCCCGGTGCCTAATTAGGATTAAAACTGCTTTGTTTTCCTCATGTACTCCTCCCTGGTTAAAAAATCCTGGAGTATTTTTCACCCAACTGAGCCAGTGTGTAGAATCAGAAGCATTTCAAAAAAGATTTCCCATACCACCTCTTTAAAAATGTTTTTGGCCAAAGGGAAAAGAAATGCCCCTTTCAGAACTTACTTTCTGGATTCTTTCATGCCACCAAGAGCTGTACATCACTGACACCAAAAATAAGAGCTTCCAAACGAAAACAACTCACCTGCTTCTAACAGCACGTAAGCACAATTATGTGATAGTTGGAAAAGATGATCCTGCTGTAGGAAGATGAAAGCAAAATGACATAATTCACTACATAAGAGCTATGATGTTATTTTATGTTGTTATCCATATCTGCTACTAAAACGGCCATAAAACTATGCAGTCATTCCTCTCTCATCTGAAGCTGAAGGAGTTTGTCCTCCACTTACACAACCGCATCCTCTCCTTGGTAGGATTTCCTCAGGGAGCTGACAGAAGTGAGCTGCCTGCACCACGGCTCCACAGGTTTTTGTCTTCTCTCTGCACCAGAGTGTTTCTCTTGTTCTCAGGAGCATCACTGCTGTTGCATCTTCATTGCTGAACTGCTGCAAGTTGGAGCACAAAGCACTGCTGCTTCAAGTCACTTAGAATTACCCTTTCTTCTCCGTGATAATCTTTTAAATGGAATTTCTCTTAGCTAACTGCTTTGCAAAAGGATAATTCATTTCATGAAGTGCAAGGGGAGGAGAAGATTCGAAGATACTGCTCGTCTTAGCTAATGGAGTGGATAGACCCGTGGGTAGACTCATCTCCCAAGGGACAAATCTCAAACAACTTGGCTACAAATCTGAAAAAGACCTGCTAGAAATACCTGTTATAAAGATTGTAGGTTTACTCTCAAAACCGAAATGTAGCTGCAAAAAAATTCTCAGAGTGACTTACGGCATGGCCTGACATCATCTTGGGGAAAATATTCTGCCACTATGCAAAAATTACTCTTTTTGCTCTAGAACTTGAAGTCCTGCTTTTATATGATATTACATTCATGCCTATAAGCCTCTTATTTTTATGATTGTTATTGCATCCTATTTTCTGAAACCATGACTTTTTGGAAATCATCCTACAGGATCTAGAATATGTTGATAAACATCAGTTAAATAGTAATTTTATATGTAATCAGTGGGTATATTAATTGCTGCCACCCAGTGGGCTCATTTCTAGGCTTTGGCACACCATCCTATAATCTAATACATCCTTGTTTGGTTAAATGATTTAGTCGTTTTTATCTGAAGGAGTGTGATTTATTTCCCTCTGTCAGCAGCCATTAAAAATGAATGTTTCAAGCTACAAGCTGTGGTTGACTTAAAACATATTGTCCTGGAAAAATCTTTTCTTCATATTTGTAGCATGGAAACAGCTCCGTGGAAGGAAATTTGCGCAGGAGCTTCAAGCTAACTATACATGAGATTACCTGCTCTGCCTTCTGGACTTACAGGCAAATTCTTTGCTCTATTTAAATGATAAATATTCTAACAGAGCTAAAGTTGTTAAACGTGTTACACAGGGGAAACTCTTTCATGAAAAGTGCTGACGTTGCTGACCCTCACTTTACTTGCGCTGGGGTACTGACGTACAGGGGAAACTCTTTCATGAAAAGTGCTGACATTGCTGACTCTCACTTTACTTGCGCTGGGGTACTGACGTGCTTAAAGTTATACTCTTGACAGGAGATGAGCCATGCGACCAGTTTGCATTTTGTCTTGCTAACCTGTGTCTCTACTACTGCCAGTAGAAGCCACAGGCTCTCAGCACACCTCAGGAACTGGCCTGTATAACGCTGAAGTGAATAAATTGGCTCTTAAAACTGGGCTGCTGTGTTAACAACTTGTACAATCTCTGTTAGTGTTATGAATAATGAAATAAGACACTGGCAATGACAACACATTATTGAAGAGCTGTTAAGTGCTGCATTATGATTTCATTTTATTGCTGCTCCTCTGTGAGAGAGCTTGCATGTCTGTGGATGAGGAGGAGGAGGAGGCAGAGAAGGGAAACTGTTTAATATTCTTCTTGTTGACCTATATTTTGTTATGAACATGTTATTTCCAGAAGGACTGGCCATTAGGGGGAGTATTATGCTGCCCTTAATTTTTGTGCACTCAGAGGTCTCACCTGGCTACACGGAGGAACAGCTAGATGCTAACAGTGAAGAAAAAGAGGAAATAATCCTCTTACACATTCCTGGGTTACCAGACCTAGTCCGTAATCCTACAAACCAAGGCTGACTACCACTGTGGTTGACCCCGGTGAGGTGGTAAAGTTCAGGACGGGGAAAGGATAAGAGTCAGAGTCTTGACTGAAACAGAGAAGGGACAGCAGGTGGGTGTAAATTCTCTTCCAATCTTGCCCTAAGATAAGAAGCAAGTTGGGAAAGAAATGCAGTCCAAGACCAACACCTGGGATGCATCAACCCTCCAACTGGGGTTTGTGTGCCAAAAAACACTGCCCCTTTTACTGACCTTAGCAGGAATACTGCAAAATAAGGTAACGCTCTGGAGGAATAAAGGCGAAAGAATTTGGCCTCAGTGTTTTATAGAAACTGAATAAATCTACCTCAAGTCCAAAGTATCTGGAGCATGAAGTGGAGGAAGATATTACATCCTTATATGATATTGCTCATGCTCAAGCTTAGCATGGGCACAGATGCAGGCAATGAGATTTATTCCAGCAATGACAGTGGAACCACTTCTGTAACCAAAGACACTGGGGAATGAAATCACCTTTATTGCTCATCAATGGCAAAAAAAAAAAAAAAAAAAAAAAAAAAAAAAAAAAAAAAAATTTCCTCCTACATTTTTAGTGTTTCTTCATTCCCTGCATGAGCTTCAGCTGGAGGAAAAACAAAAACTCTCCCGAGCTGACCAGTTGGAAGTGTTACAATATTGATTTCACAGAAGGTCACAGATACAGTTTGTGTTTTTTCCCAAAGAAGATATAGGATCAAAGAGGCACATGCTGGTAACCTCAGACCAAACAAGACATATCAGAAACTGGTAAAACTGAGGCAAAATAGAAGGGATTCAAAGCTTCCTCCAACAGTGGGAGAAATGAAAAAGACATAGTAAGAAATTGTGGAGGACTTCACAGTTACTTTTACTTCTCCATCATTCTCAAAAATGAATCCTCTATTCAACTGCATTCCAGACTGTTGGCCTCAAAACTGATGTTTATTGATCTGACCATTTAGGTTTCCTTATATCATGTCAGCTGAATTTCATCAAATGATGCTGAGCCTCAGTTAGACGCAGTCCTCTTCCTTTCAAGAGAAAAGGTGAAAGACGGCAGTTGTGCATACTGGCGGAAATTCATTTGTCTCCACAGCAAAACAAATGTAAGGACATTGGTAATCTAACATTTACAAATACAACTCATGCAGTAAAGTGAAACAGAGATCTATTATCTGAGTTCTTCTAAGTTCAAAAATGAGACAGACAGACCTCTCAACTTACCTGTTGGCACTAGAGTTGGATTCTATAACCTGTCTGGTGCCTGTGGCTGCCGAAAGGATGAGAAAGATCTGGAGCTTTGATAATAACATTTTCTATTTCTTTTTTTTTTCACAGCTCCGTTCAACCCACCCAATGCTGCAGACAGTATGGTCAAATTTGATGCCTATGGAGATGGGATAGGACGATACAATGTGTTCAATTTCCAGTACACTGGAGACAGATACTCCTACGTGAAGGTTGGTCACTGGGCAGAAACCTTGTCACTTGAGGTAGACTCTATCCATTGGTCCAGGAGCTCTGTCCCTGTCTCCCAGTGCAGTGACCCCTGTGCTCCTAATGAGATGAAGAATATGCAACCGGGAGATGTCTGCTGTTGGATTTGTATTCCTTGTGAAACCTATGAATACCTGGCTGATGAATTCACTTGTGCAGACTGCGGGCCTGGAAAATGGCCCACAGCTGACCTGACTGGTTGTTATGACCTGCCAGAAGACTACATCAAATGGGAAGATGCTTGGGCAATAGGTCCTGTTACCATTGCATGCCTGGGCTTTATTTGTACTTTCATGGTCATTGCAGTGTTCATCAAGCACAACAATACCCCCCTGGTCAAAGCCTCTGGTCGTGAACTGTGCTATATCCTGCTCTTTGGAGTCTTCCTGTCTTACAGCATGACTTTCTTCTTCATAGCCAAACCTTCTCCAGCTATCTGCACTCTCCGTCGTTTGGGGCTAGGAAGCTCCTTTGCTGTCTGCTACTCTGCCCTTCTGACGAAAACGAACTGCATAGCCAGAATATTTGATGGTGTAAAGAACGGTGCTCAAAGGCCGAAATTCATCAGTCCCAGCTCTCAGGTCTTCATCTGCCTGAGTCTCATTTTGGTACAGATCGTGGTGGTGTCTGTGTGGCTTATCTTGGAGGCCCCTGGCACCCGGCGGTACACTCTTCCTGAGAAAAGAGAGACTGTCATATTGAAATGCAATGTCCGAGATTCCAGTATGTTAATCTCCTTAACATACGACGTAATCCTCGTAGTCTTATGTACTGTATATGCCTTCAAAACAAGGAAATGTCCAGAGAACTTCAACGAAGCCAAGTTTATCGGTTTCACAATGTACACAACGTGCATCATTTGGCTGGCCTTTCTCCCCATATTTTATGTGACATCCAGTGACTACAGAGTAAGTCTTTGGATACCTGTTTCCATAAATCATGTGCATCACTTTAGAGGACCCAGACAACATTCACTAAAAGCTTCTTTCAATTCTATTGTCTCTGGATCCCTTGGAAAGTCCTGTTTCAATGTTAATGTCCACCTAAGCATATTACCAAATTTTAGCTTATTGCTAAGAAAGATGGTCTCATTTCAAACTGAGCATGTGCAGTTAGAGGTGGGAGGGATTGGTACTGCAAGTCTAATTGTGGTAGTGGCATAACGTATGGATCAAGCATTCATATTGGTACGTCAGTATGTGAAGTCCTAGTCCTAACAGAAAAGCCTGGTAGATCATGAGCTAGAATGAATCATAATGAGTGATGGTGGGCCTTAAACTAAAAACTGAACTAACTAGTCATCTGCAAAAAATCTGCCTTTCAAACATGGTATTTTCTTCCAAATAAAAAAGATAAGGAAAGAATTTCAGAATTTCCTATGAAAAGAGATTTAAAAAAAAAAAAATCCAACAATTGTTACACTTGAATATAAAACTTCTTATTCTTTCTCCACTTCGTAGGAGATAAAACGCATACCTCACTGACAAGAAAATGTTCGTCAGCCTTCACCAGCAAACTTAAAAAACATCAAATGCTTTAAATTGTCACCTAGTATTACAAAGCCTCAAGGTCAATAAAAGTGTATTTTTTGGACAGAAGGAAATTGAGTTGGAAAAGAGTTGGATCCACTCCTCCAGAAATCTCACAGTTATTATGATGTGAGAAGTGACTGCTGGAGTTGGCCCTTACAACAGTTTGCAGTGAATTGATTCAACTTTTGCCCAGGAGAAAGGTAGATTAGCTTAGGGTGGCCTCACTACCAGTAGCATGCACATGAAAGAGCATGTAAAATTGTGGAGCTTCTCACGTCGCTTAACATACTCCTCGTGTGACCACCCTGGAACAATATGTTTAGTGCTATTTTTCTCAGCTTAGGAAATGTACTGAAAACCTCGAGAAAACAAGGATACGTAACAAATGATGCCATAAGACACACAGAGTGACAGTAAAAGAGCTAAATATATTTAGTCTAGACAAGAGTAAACCCGGGGAGACGTGATCACAGGCTATAAATAATTTCAAGGCAAGAGAAAGAAAGAAAGGGATTATTCAGTCTCAGGAGAAGTTAGGATGGCGAGTAATGGATTGAAGCTAATGAAGGAGAAGTTTAAGGCAGGCACTGGGGAGCAGCCCTGGACACACAAAGTAATCGGGAAGATAGACACAGAAGGAGGGTACTATCAGTGCAGACAGTCACGTGAGTGAGCAGCACAGACACTAATTGACAGGAGGAGCGTGACTTGATTGCTCAAGCAGCTTTTTCCAGCCTTATCTCCTGAGTGGCATTTTCATCAGTAGTCGTCGTTTTACTTACATACAAATTAGCCAACTCAAGTCCTACCAAACAGACAGAAAATGCTTTTAACACCTTTTTTTCATGCTTTCATAACATGTCAGGAGCTTTTGGAAAATTTCATCCTAGATGTCTACATTCCTTTGAAAAGCCCATGTTTAATTTCTGTGCAGTGTTACATGTTGACTCTGGGTCAATCCATGTCATCCTAAGGTAGACCAATACTGGTGGCATCACCAATCAACAACCTTAGAAGCATAATAGCGGCAATGAGAAAAATGGATGTTGAATGGCTTCAGATTTTATCATTAAGCACAAACATCACTTAGGACTCACCCTTGTGAATAAGAAGGGAGAG
Source organism: Buceros rhinoceros silvestris (assembly GCF_000710305.1). Taxonomy (NCBI): domain Eukaryota; kingdom Metazoa; phylum Chordata; class Aves; order Bucerotiformes; family Bucerotidae; genus Buceros; species Buceros rhinoceros. The sequence goes on along the minus strand of NW_010400453.1, from coordinate 24,309 downwards.
CTCCTGGAAAGTTATCCAGAGATTTGATGTCAACCTCACTGTAGTAGTTAAAGTTCAACAGAGTGTATATCTGTACCAATAAGGAAGAAGTATGAACCCTGTATGACAGGGGCCAGATAGCGTGTTAGATGTGCTGAGATGGCATATTACTGTATGTCTTAGAGACTGACCCACAAATAATGCGGCTATTTGGTTAAGGTCACCTCTGCTGTGAGAAGGGTTTATGGTACGGCTATGCCCCCAGTACCCAGATGCTTTTTTTTGTGTTTGACTAAGCTTGCTTATACCGGCATGACCCTTCTCCCTGAACAGAATAAATTTTAATAGCAAAAGTAATTCTGGGGGAAGGGTTTACGGTAGAGCTCTTGGTGATTCTGTCTTGACAGCTGTGGGATTTTTCCACACACAACATGCCTTCACATAATCACCAAGGTTGGAAGGGACCTCTGGGGATTGTCTTGTCCAACATCCACTGCTCAAAGCAGAGTCACCTATAGCAGGGCTGTGTCCAGTCAGGTTTTGAGTATCTCCAAGGATGGAGACTCCACAACCTCTTTTGGCATCCTGTACCAGTGTTTGACTATCTTCATAGTTTTTTTTTCAAACAGAATTTCCTTTATTTTGGTTTGTGTCCATGGCCCCTTCTCCTGTCACTGAGCACCACTAGGGAGAGTCTGACTCATTTTTCTTTTCTTTCCTGCTTGTCACATTTCCAACAAGTTCTTGTCTGTTCCGAAGTACAACATCAGGCAGAGCATGTTCCTTCAACAGTTGCTCAATCACCTGGTTTAGGCAGATGACCCAGCATCCCTCTAAAACCTCCTGCCTTGCCTCTGCTCTGCTGTGTTGTCCTTCCAGTAGGTAGCAGAGTGGTTAAACTGCCCTAAAACCAGGTTCTACAAACATTAGACTTCTCCCAGTTGTCTGAAAAATGCCTCTTCTACTTCTTCCTGGTTATGTGGTCTGTAACAGACACCCACCACAACGTTGTTCTGCCCATTTTGCCCAGTTTGCTAATCCTGACCCATAATCTATCAGCTGGCTCAAACTCATTGCTGAGCAGAGCTTCATTCACTCCCACTCCTCTCTCACACAGAGTGCAAGTCCCTCTCCTGTCCCTGCTGCCAGTGTACTGAATGATGCTGTAATGACAGATCTGTAAGTATAGCAGAAATCATCTGTCTGCTGCCACAAGTCACAGACTTCCAGCCTTCATCATTGTGGGAGTTTCCAATTCCCAACTCAACAAACACAGGCTGCCTAGTTCTTCTCTCGTACAGACTAGGCTCTTGCACTTGCAGAGTGACAGAGAAGATCCAGTGCACTTTTCCCTCATCACATCTGGTGTTGCAAAGTCTTCTGACCTCCTCCTATAGCTTCTTAATTTGTCAAAAGAAATCCTCCACACCTCCTGCAGAAAAGGAGACCAACTCCCCAGTCCCCATGAGAGGCCTCAGGCACCCCTGCAGCCCCAAAGCTGCAGAGCTGTGTCCTCCCTTGGAGCTCAGACTGAGTCAGTTCTGATATGCCAGGGGTATGTGCCCCTGAGGACACGGCGGGCAGTGCCCTGTGGCATCCCTCTTGCTCTGCACACAAACGCAGCCTTCAGCAGAGTTTCTAGCCCTCTTCAGTGTATGTTTCTGCATGCTGCTGAACCTGTTAATTGCCCTGCACCTTCAGAGGGCTTTTCTCAACACCTGCAATGAGAGTGCACAATCTTACCCAACCAAGAGCTCAGACAAAAGGTCAAAGACAGTTGACGGAGTTCCTTAGGAGCTGACAAAGGTAGCTAGAAGTCACAGCCTCCTGAGGCAATCCTCTGCCAGCAGCAGTAAGCTACCCTGACATTCATCAAAGTGTTCCCAAGAGTCCTTCAATGATCCCAGACATTGTCCCCAGAAGGTCTAGAAGATCCCAAAGCAGAGCCAGAAACTGCTCTGTGAACTGCTGTGTCTGGTGGTTGATTTTTTTTGCTGCACTGTCAAAAATTTAAAGGAGAACTCCTGGAAAAGGTAGATTTGTCTGATGCCGTTGATTTTTGTGCAGAGATCCACATTGATCCAGAACCAAAGATACAATATGATTAAATAAGCGCACATAGCATAAATTCACAGCAGCCCTAATATATAGCACATTTAGGGGAACTTTCAACCTGATCACCTTAAACAAATGCTTCAGAAATGGAAGAACAACACAGGAAGATAAAAGTCTGGGTGTTAACTTGGTTATTTCAAAACCAAGTGTCAAAAGTTCCTACTGTTTAGACAGTTTGCCCCTGCGTTTTCTTTAGGACTAGTTCTGGCTAAAGGAGCTCACCCCACTGCCAGTCGTGCCTGCCTGGTCTCGCCAGATTGCCTCCGTTCTGCCAGCACACCGGGGTCCGTGAGGCCAGGTGACACACTGATCCACTGAAGTGACCTGGTTAAAAGGAACCCCGTGGGATGGGGCTACTTTTAACCCAAATCGTTTCATTGATTGAATGTATAATTACACCAGCATGGCTGAGATGATCCAGGAGACACAAACCCCAGCAGAGCAGGGTGGGGAGGAAGGCTTTGTTAGTGAACTCACTGTGAAACGACTATCTTCAATTATTCTTGTTTTATAAGAAAACTCTCAGTCCTGTTTTACCTGAACAGAGCCTGGTTCAACAGCCACCCTAAACTGATCGCAGACCCTAAACTGACTGTGGATGAAATGCAGAGAAGGGAAGGGGAATGTGCAGCTGGAAACACTAAGGCGCCCCTTTCTCATGCTGCCTCTATAAGTTCTTCCATGTTCACTGAACCTGTGAAAGCTGAGCACCTTTCCACAGTGCTTGCCACAGCTACCTTGGGTAAAAAGTGATTGTTGTATGATCACATGAATTATACTCACTGCTGATGAAGCATTTGGTGCTCAGTATATATATATATACACACACACATATATATAGTAACAAATTCCATTCCCTACTCTATTTTTCATTTTGCACCAATTATTTCTGACAAAGAGATATGAGAAGCATTCCCAAGGAAGAAGGCAAATCTCCAAGGACTACAAGAGTGTAACTAAGGAAAAACAAGTGTTGGATGTATAATCATTCAAATTAAATTGTAGAGTTTAAAGCAGTTTAATTCAACATCTTAATTAAGGAATCTGCTTGGGAGAAAATAATATAAACTGAAAATGAGGCAGTAAACTGGCACCTAGTTATACTATTGAACAAAATGGAAGAAAGATAGCACCACTGAAGTGGCACTAACAAAAGCTCCAAGGCAACTACTCTCAAATCCTGCAGCCTTACGATTAATTTCTAAGCCAAAAACTTATGTCTCAGAGTCAGGGCACCTTTCAGGCTCAGTCTGACAAATGTCACCAGCTCTTACAGTTATTCCAAACCACACCCACATTCCTGCAAGGGATTGTTCCAGTTCTCTGATTGGGATTGACACTGGAGACTAAACTGCTTGAAAAGTTTAGTCGATGCTTTGCATGAGGCATCTAATGCAAACTCACATGGAGTACAGGATGTGCAGGCTGGTTCCCACGGAGGCCAGCTTTGCTCAGATACGGGATGCCAGGCGTTGCAGAGGATTTCCTGATCCAGTTAGAAATCAAGGTCATGAGAGATGAGAGAAAGAGAGCAGAACTATCCATTCTGTGTTAACCTGAGGGTCAATCTCCCTCTGATAGGCAGCGACACAGGGCACCACACACTCCCTCATACAGCCCCAGGATTGTGGAAGATAAGAATGTGACACGTTCAAACCACCAGTGCAAACCCCCAGGATTGTGGTTCCTGCCATTGTATGATGATGCTTCTAACATTCTGCATTTCAGAGCTTTCTGTACTGAAACACGGCGCTTTGCGCCCACTCTCTCCTAGGTGCAAACCACCACCATGTGCATCTCTGTGAGTCTGAGCGGCTTTGTTGTGCTGGGCTGCTTGTTCGCGCCCAAGGTACACATCATCCTCTTCCAACCCCAGAAGAACGTGGTCACTCACAGACTCCATCTCAACAGGTTCAGCGTCAGTGGGACCGGGACCAATTACTCTCAGTGTAAGTAACAAACCTGTCACATTTTTATAAGGATGTAGGTTTGCAGTGAGTTTGGGTAAAGACAAAAGGGGGGTTTTACCAGTAACAAAAAGACCTGCATAGGCTGGGCTGTGTACTCTGTGGAAGCATCACTTCATTTTTGTTTGGGGACAAAAACTCACCCTCCTCCCATGGGAATCAGGTCAGAACTTGCTCTGAAGCCCACCGAAGTCAGCAGCAAGCTTTCAGCAGGCTCTGATGCCAGCCCGCTGTACAAAGTGACTAGAGCCTGTCACTGGCTGCCATTCTCACAGCAGTGACAGCAGCAGATTGCCCAGGAGTATTTCAGTCAAAATGACGTGCCAAGGGGACCTGGTCCTCAATGCAGCATGCTCAGTGGCTCCTATCACCTGCACTGCAAGGAAAGGCTCCAACTCTGCACCAAAGGCATACATGGGATGCCGTAAGCTGTACCCATACGCGGAGTGTGAGCAATACCTTTGTAAATGCAACAGCAGGAAAAGCAATTGATGTCCTTTTGCAACAATAGCTCATCTGCTCTGCCTCCCTCCCTTCCTTCATCTTCAGTCTCTTCATCCCAAGCAGATTCATGTCTGTGACCTTGTCTTGAAGCTGTTTCTCCTCTTCAGGTTAAGTTGCTCAGAGGTTTTTTTCTGTTTGTTTAAAAAAAAAAATGTCCTCTATATTTATATTGGGTTTTTTTCCTTGTTAAGCTTAACTAGTCAAGGATGGGAGCACAGAAAGCCTTGTTCACAGAGCTCTGAGGACTGCAGGTCTAACCTGGAAGGCTAACTGATAAAGCTCACTACAACATTTAAAGAGGGAAGGAATAAGAAACAAAGGAAAGGGGGGATGCAGAGCAAGGCTTGCCAGCAAGTTCACACTAACCTAGCCTCCGGTTTTTGAAAACTTTCAAAATTGGCTAGAAACCTTTGGCACTACGGATTTCAGACAGAACATGGAAAGGATCTTGGGACCTTGCTGTGTGTCACGTTGGCAGGGATTAGGAGGTACAGGGATCCCAGCCATCTCCCTCTCCCACCCCAAACCCTATGGCGTGCGAATGCCCATGGTGACTTAACAAGAAGGCAGCCATGTGGCTTTACTCAACCCCCGTCTCATCAGAATCAGGACTGCATCCAGCCCTGACACCAGAAACCAAAATCTCCTTGCTGTTTTGGAAAACGTAAACCAAAAGAGATGAGATGACCCGAAGTGCTCAAAGTGCTGAGCACTTCCAAAAGGGCTGGATTTGAAAGACCAATGGATTCTTAATAATGTGTAGAAGTTTGGTCCCATGGTGAAATGGTAAGCCCCATGAGATTATTTTCATCACTTATGAATTTTATCTAAGCGGTCTACCAAGGTTTTTAATTCTCTACTATGGAGTAAGCTTAGTCAGAAATCATTTTGATTCAGGGGTACTTCTGTACAGGATCACATTTTGGATTTTGGTATTTTCATTAGAACGGCTGGATAATACATAAGTGTGTGCAAGCATGCACGCAACTGAAAGATGTCCTCAGTGCACATCTTTACGTTAAAGACATACTTTTCCAGGTTTGTGAATAGCTTTTAAGACATTACGGAGAGCATAAAAATCCAGACTTACAATATCTTGCTACTCCATTCAAACAATGGAGCAGTTAGAGGTAGCTGCAGTCATCTACTTTTACTGCTTACACCAAGCTGAATGAAGGCTCCTCCTCTTTGTCGGTCTCTTTGGACCGTGGCAAGATATGGACCTGGAATTAGGACTAAAAGGTCCATCACATACAATGCGAAAAGCCTTACAGTCTCCATCTAGGATAATTATTTGGGAAAATAACACTGAGAATTCACTGTCTCTGACATCACTGATGTTTTTAAGAAGGAAAATTTTCCTTTACTCCCTTCCATTTATTTATAAATTATTTTGAATATTTTTTCTTAACTGTTTAGTCATTTATAAACCTCAAAAGAGTTTGTCATGCAAATTGATTCTAATCCCTATCTAAAATATTCCTCTCATCAGTCCTGGGGCTGTCAGCTTGTTTTTATTTTGGTCTCAATGGTGTTTTCTTTAGTCAGAAACTGCTTAATATGAGACTGATCAAAATTTGCTCCAGAGCATTCTAGTAACAACATCCAAAAAGCCAGTTCTCATTCACTATCAGAGCTTTAGAGGGCAGGAGTACCCAAGTTGCTCGAATGGGCAGTGCATTTCCTACCTCCAAGGATTCCCACCTCCATTGCATCCCAGGGCTGCCACCACCTCTTCACCCCATCAGTCATTAACACCACGAGCACAGTCGGTCACAAACAGCAAGCAACACGCAGACAGTTTTTAACACAGTTCCTTGAACCGTGAAAACTTGTCAAACTGTGAGAAAAGGTAAGTGACACTCACGATGCTCTTTGGTAAGTGTTAGCTTTAGATGTGTATCGCAGCTACACCCCTAAAGCGAGCGGTGGGGGGAGGACCTGAGGCAATGGTCAACCACTTCAACTGCAGTGTGGTCATCAGAGCCGAGCTGAGCACCCCGTGTTGTCATGTGAATACAGCTCCTCTTCCTTGCTCTGCAGAAAGTAAGTGGAGATGAAGACTTGACTGCTAGGCAAGGAAACTAGTTTTAGAGGCACCTTGCTTTGATCATTTTGACAGCTGGAGTCTGGAATTCAAAAGAGTATAGATCTAAGCTGAAGAGAGGCAGAATATAAATGTATCTAGGTATATGATGTGCTTTGAAACGTATATATCTGTACACATTCATTTGAATCTGAAAACTCCTGTTTGGCAGAGTGTTGCATAAGTTCTGCTTCCCTGCAGCGTTTCCCCCCACTGCCTGTTTCCCCGCTGTGGCCTGCTTTATGGGCTTGGCAGTGGTATTCCCGTAAAGCAGGAGCTCAGCACTCGTTACACTTCCCAGAGAGCTCAGGACTGCTTTAAGCACCTACATGATTCAGACAGATTTTACACCCAGAAGGTGTCATTCATACAAGAATTGTCCACGTGGAGAGCTGCACACAGATTTGAGATCCTCCAGGAGTCCTCCACAGGGGCACAAAGAGAGTTGAAGCTGCTGTTTATAGCCAGGCTGGTAAATTTTCTCTCTCAGAATCCTTTTTCGCACTAGCCCTGGTATAAGGCTTTTATTCATGATTACCTCCCAGTTGTCTGGCTGTGAGCACGAGGCAGACAGAAAGCACAGCCTGCTCCTCACTAGGCAGGCATGCTGCAAGGTGCCCACAGCAGCGCTGGGCTCTTGCATTTGACCTCTGGTTCTTTGCCTGGGATTATCAAAGCACAATGAGGTACTGCCAGGAAAGAGGAGATCAAAAGCGTGAACTGCAGCCAAATCAAGACTTCTGGTCATGTCAAACTTTTTGTCTTGCCCTCAACACAAAGGGAAATGGAGGTTAAGTGTTTCTAAAAGATCCAGTTATATTTCAGGAAACCCCTTTGCTGCTGCTGCTGTAAGACACGACATGAAACTCAGAACCCTGCAGGGCCAGCGATTAACATCATCAAGGTCTGTAAGGAAAATCAAGATCTTTTGTTCAGCCTCAGAGATAGCTGGATACTGAGTGGAGGCACTTCACCCGGCAGAGTTAATAACTGCCCCCCAGCACTGCAAGAGAGGCACGTGCTGTAGAGGAAGTCTGGAAACTCCAGAGGCAAGGCCCCTTGTTTCACGACGACCACCATGTTTCTCTGTTCAACTTTGGCATCCTCCTGACTCAGTTACCACAGCATTTGAGCTATTCATGCTTTTCTATGTGTCAAAAATAACCCAAAAATAACGTTCTCTATGTTCAAAATAACCCTGAAGCTAAAAAAGTTCTGGGTGGGTGACTGATGTTCACAGAAACAAAAGGCTTTTGCCTGGAGTCGTATACTGCAGTAGAACAGGGATTTGGATGGGGTCTCCTAAGCAAAACCCATTTTTCTATTTGCCAGCAGCAAGTAGAAATAAACCAACAACAATAATAAAAATTTCAGGTCAGTGTGCTGCCATATTAAACGCTGTTAAAAGCTGAATACAAAGCCTGATAGCTCACCTTCACAAAATCATAGACGTGACATCCTGTGCCCTTTTACCTTCAAATGGCTGTTTTCACACATGTGACTGCCAACACATATCCAAGTTATGAGAGATCAAACTCCATCTACCTAATTCAGAGCAGGGGCTCATTCTTGGCTTCCCTCCTTACCAGGAATACTCCCAGCCCTCTGAATAGGTTAGTCCAGTATGTGCCTCTAAATTTGTCTTGTTAAAGCAGTTCTGTTTTCTATTTCTATTTATTCAGTCAATGAAAGAATTAGAAAGAGTAGTTGATTTGAAAAAAGAATGATTTATTCTAAAAATTATGCTGAGCATTTTTTAAGAACCAGTCTGCAACTGAGAGTGTAGCCAGCACCAGTTTTGGAAGAATGAGCATGCCCTTGTCAGCTGCATAAATTGCTTTTTACACTGGATGATTGAGTTTACTAAGTCATTGCTTGCCATGTGTTTTCTTGGATGAAGGCATCACATTTCTCCGGGTCACTGTTATCATTAACCTAATGTATCTTTCAAAAAACAGCTTTATGATGCCGTGAGCAGAGATGTCACGGAGTATCTGAAAACACATTCCTGATGCCCAATGGATAATTTTAACAGAGACGATAGACAAAACAGCTTGCTTTTAAATTAAAATCCACAAGGCTTTCTCAAAATGGTAATATATCCCATAGTGAAAATTCAAATACGTTTAGAAACAGATTCTGATACTCAGATTCAATTGTCATATCACTGAAGCAATGAAAAGCTGTTGTATAAAATATTAGACAATGTAGACGAAGGTATCAGAATCTGGCCTTCACCTCTGGGTGCATGTTGAATCCTGATCCTAGAAATGGAGGGTGTTATGGCCAGAAAATATTCTGGGATTAGGAAAGAAATAATCTTGTTTTTGAAAGCTGTTATTCAAAATTTTCTTTACTCCATCCATCAGGTACTTACATTTCTTCCTTTTTTCTTTTTTTAGTTAGAAAGTAGATCAAAACACAATCCTAATACGCAGAGGTGGATTCTCTCCTGGATTTAAAAACACACGTTTCATTTCGGGAATGTCGATTCCAATTTTGTGAAAGCTCAAAGGATCATTCCTCAGCATTTCTTGACAACAGAACACAAAAAATCCTAAGGTTCACTTTATATTCCACAGGGATATCTTATCACCACTCTAGCCATATTAATTCACAGTACCATGCAAAGTGAGAAAAAGTGAAACCCAGGGGCACAGAATCATCAGTTAAAAAAGTTGAATATTCTATCCAGACACTGCTTGACGAAGCTTAGTCACCCTGAGTGCTCCCAATGGTCAGCAAAGAGGACTCGGGTTCCCCCAGAGGATGCTCTAGCCTCAGTTGTGAATCGTCTTGTGGAGGTGCAAGCAGTACCTCCAACAGCCCTGCCTTGATTAAATTGGGTGAGATGGTCCAGATCAACATAAATTCTAATCTCATGTATGGTAAATTTTTGCTGCCTTGAAGTCAGTTGATTTTCTCCTCTCTTTCTCTTTCAGCATCTGCTAGCATGTACGTACCGACCGTTTGCAATGGAAGGGAAGTTCTGGACTCCACCACTTCATCTCTGTGATTGTGACTTGCAGTTCAGTTCTTGGGTTTTTAGACTGTTAGGCAAAATTTTGCACATGTTGTGCACTCCGGAAAACACCAGAAAAACAAAAGAAATCAAAACAAAACTAGTACCTTTTTTTAGAAACAGTGTAATAAATTATTTTTGAGGATTGTACAGTATATAGTGATGTTCTGGAACTTTTTAGACTGATTTTAGCCCTCCTGTTGTTAACGGTCATAAGGGACATGTAAATAACCATGGTTCACAACGTGCATAGTCCTGCAGTAAGGGAGTGATTTGTTGCAAGCACAGTTGCAATGTTAGGTGACTTCTTTCCTACAAAATTCTTTTGTAGCTCCTTGTTGTAATTAACTTAGACTGCATTTCTATGTTGTATATTACAGTTACCTTACGTGTAACAGATCGGTTTTTCTCAGCACAAAACAGCAGTATTAATGTAAAGGCACCAATAATAAAAGGATAAAAGCTTTTCAGCATGGCTTCATTTTTGTTTCTTCCTCCCTCAAGGTCATTACATTTCTCTAGACACCAGGATAGGTAAAAAGAATTAAAAATCTGCAGTACTTGGGTGTGTGTACAGATATCTGTGAACGGGTCTGTGCCCATGTTACAAAATCCATATCACAGAATATGTGCTTACGCTGAGCGCTTTGCCAGGGTCGGGTATAAACGCCCTCTCAAAAAAATGCACATTGTTAAAGCATCTCATGTGCTCCTTTTGTTATTAAAATCGGGGTAATTTTTAAAAGTGAAAATGTCTAATTGCATCTCAATGAGATATTCACCAAAAAATTTTGATTGTTGATCCACTCTTTGGGCATGACTTGATGCTGCCATGCACAGGATAGATTGGTAAAATATAGAAACCAAAGAGATTTTAGATTAGGTAGGCAAAGAGATGGAAGAATCTGTGTCAGAAAATTAGCTAAGACTGTTTTATACCTCTAGCCAAAACAAAGCTGGTTCATTTTGCCTGCATCAACAGAGCCATGAAGGGTAATTGAAGCACTGCAGAAACAGGGACCAAAAAAAGTCAAAAAAAGAGAAATCCAGGTGACATTTACACACATCTCTGGGCTGACCTTTGCATTCAAACCAAACCATTCAAGACACACATACCGGATACTTAGATAATTGCAAACTAGTTCTAAAGTCAGGCTTTTATAACTGCACTCTTAAAGCCAGCCTCACTCTACTGAATCAATCTGAAATCCTCCCTTCTGCTGGGCCCAAAAAGTCGTTAAGAAAACAAACACGCCTTTGATTAATGTGTCTGGGCGTATTTACCTAAGGGCTTGTTCCCGTTGATCTCATTCCAGCTGAGGTCAATAGCAAAATTCTCATTGACTTCAAAGGCAACACCACAGAGGCTTGAAAGGCAGACGCTACAGATAGATAGTTGGATCTACAAGGCCTCTGGACCCCAGTTCTCCTGCACTTGCAGGTGTTTTTACACATTTCTGAAAAGATGAAAGTCCTTCAGGGTGAACCAGCAAAGGAAGTAACTGTTATTTTGAATGCAAAATTTAAAGACGCAGTTTCTTAAAATTCCTACTCACAGACAGAGACCTGGTTTTTGGGGGCACCCACATGTCCACCAGCAAAGACCTCTTGATGTCTACACTTCTGTGACTGGCTACACACACAGCTATTTAAGTCTCCGCATAGTGGACCTGTTCAGTACAAAAACCCCTGAGACCTTCCCTAAAATAGGCATTGCTCAGCTTGCATTACATGCAGAGACCTGCATTCAGCTGCTTTCTCTCCACAAGCTCTGGAGTGTCTAATGTTTTGGGCTTGGCTCCCAGAGAGGTCAAGATTTGACAGGTTGTGTCTTCTTTTGTAAATCAAGACCCTTTAAAGCATCTCAAGTTGGGCAGCTACACTCACTTGACTTTTTTATGCTCTTGTGTGGAGTACGAGCCTGTTCACAGCACGGCAAAAGGTCAGAATATCTAACCATAATGCTGATGGCCCTGCATCTGCATTATCTTTATAGAGCTCTTAAAAATGCCTACACCAATGAGAATTTCTTCTCAATTTTTATGGAAAGCAACAATCAAGGTCAAAACCACCTCACCTGACATTCGTTGTCTACAATATAAATAGCTGTGTATGATACTGTCAACCTCTTCTCCCTTTGTACTCGGTGGAGGGAAGTAGGCACGACTCCCGTGGCTTATCTCAGACTGCTAGTTTAGGTTGAGATGACGACTCTCTCCAAACAAAGGCCAGCACAGCTTGCTCAGATCACAATGTTTGCACTGAAAATAAAGGCTTTTTGTCAGATGAATTCCACCCCTAGAGTCTAAATTGGCACCACTAAAGCTAATTTATAGCAAGTGAGGAACTTACTGTCCCAGAGTTTTCGTTCATTTTGACAGCACTATTGAGAAAATGACCCAATGACTGTGTCTGAACATGTGTTATGAATACTTAGGTCTCTTGAAAGCCACCTGCATGTGGGTTTTTCATACAAAAAAAAAAAAAAAAAGCATGTAGACCTCTGGAGTGCCAGCCCCAACAAATGCTCATGACATTTTCATACTTTACTAAGTTTTGCCTTTAAACCTTTTCACTACTTTCTGTTGGATGTCCAAGGATGCAGATTAACTGGTATTGCCTGATGCTTCAAGTTGATGCAGTTTCAAAACACAGCAAAACAAAAAGGAAAATGTCAAAGTCTGGCAGAGGCTTTGCACACCACTTTGGCATGAAAATCTCTCTTTTTTCCAATTTGTGTAAAACTCGGCTTTAGAGTATAAAGCTCTTCCAGTCTTTTTATTGATCCCATCATACGTAAAGATTTGAGTAATTCACCTCAAAGCACAGTGGGTCCAGTCATTGTTCCTTGTACGGTGGATGGGAGCCCCAAGTACCTTGGCTGTGAGTCTAAAGAGTCGTCGCAGTGCTCTGAGCCCTGCACTCCGCCAGCCAGGGGACGAAAACAAGGCTTAACTCAGCATCTACTGTACCTTACTGGAGGCTGCAGAAAGGAGGATATTTTCATTCAGAAGCCATAACTTCAGAGAAGCTCAGCTCGCTGATACAAATCAAGAACGCAGAAAGGTTTGTGAAAAACTGATCACTTTTTATTTATTGTCTGAGCAGAAAATAGAACTTAAAAGTATCTTCACAGGTCAATCTGAAGAAAACAAGGTTTGAGGGGGGTTTTTTGTCTTTGTTCTTGGTATTGTTTGAGGGGTTTTTTTATTTCTTGTTTTAGAAGCATTTCTTTTTTAAGCCTTGAGTGAAGTTTGAAAGCAAAACCAAAATTCACCATGGTAAAGAGAAACATTTTATCTTGTCTTCAAGGGATTGTTTTTCTTGAATTAATTGAACACAACTGGTTTTATTCATAGCCAAAGAAATTTCAGGAGGAATTGCCTTCTCAAATTGAAAAACTCTGGCACCTGTTTCAAAATAATTAAAACCTATTTAAAAAATACCATGTTCTACCTGAATGAAAAATAAATCCCCCCAAAAATTCAGTGCAAAACCATCCAAAATATCCTTGCTCCACCCAGAATTCTCAGCTCTGGTTAAAGAGGTTTCTCCTGGAATCCTTCTCCAGATTAATCCTCTTAAGAGTAACAGAGACAAAAACAAGCCCTTAACTCATCACCGAGTGCAGATTAATTTCCATGATGTCATTGCCTACTCATTAGCGCCTCCAGTCTGCAAGATGAAAGGCAAAAGCTGTTTATCCAGAGCCATCTCAAAGCTGCTCAGCATCATGGGCAAAGCTGAGTTTTGTCACTGCAAGAAGGCCAGGCTGGGCTGGGGGAGATCCGGGATGCCAGTTTTCTTGGTTCTCCTGCTGCCTCTAAGGAAATAGCAGGATCAGGCAGGGGCTTCTCTCTCTCCATCAGTGCCGCTTCCCTAC
>NW_010400453.1:0-10644 GCF_000710305.1 Buceros rhinoceros silvestris | reverse complement strand
CCCTACACACACCACCGTGTCCTTCAGAGGCAACAACAGCAAGACAGATAAGAACTCCACCACTGTCTACAGCCAGCTGGAAAACCAAGCACATTACTCCTAAAGAAAGACAGTGACTTCCTAGTGCACTTAAATACAGAAGGAGGCAAGGACAGGAATGGGATGTATGTAACACCAAAGCTCTCAGAGGTGACTCTTACATGTCTTTTATTCAAGCAAACACACATCCACCCTTGCTTAAGTGCTGTTAGAGCACCAGCTTCGCAGTACGTGGAACCTTAGTGTTTTCTTCCTGATGAGGTCCAACGCTACACATCCAAGCATATAAAAAAAAACATGGTGGCAGCTTATGATGAACTCAATTCTCATGTCTCCCTTGTTTCTGCTGGATGTATTCATTGTGGGTACATCCAATCAGGTGGCTGGGGATAGAATCATAGAATAATTTAGATTGGAAAAGACCTTAAGATGATCAAGTCCAACTATTAACCTAGCACTGCCAAGTCCACTGCTAAACTATGACACTAAGCACCACATCTACATTTTGAATACCTCCAGGGATAGTGACTCCACCACTTCCCTGGGCAGCCTGCTCTAATGCTTGACAACAGTTTTGATGAAGAAATTTTTCCTAATATTCAATCTACATCCCCTCTGGTACAACTTGAGGCTATTTCCTCTCATCCTTCAAGGATTCAAGGTGTGGCCTCACCAGTGCCAAGTACAATCGGTGGTGGGTGGAGTTAAATCCAGTTGGCAGCTGGTGACAAGTGGTGTTCCTCAAGGCTCAGTTTTGGGACCTGTTCTCTTCAACAACTTTATCAATGATCTGGATGAGGGCATTGAGTGCAATCTCAGTAAGTTTGCAGATGACACCAAGTTAGGTGGTGTACTGATCCGTTTGAAGGTCAGGAGGCTCTGGACAAGCTGGATCTGGACAAGCTGGATCGATGGGCCAAGGACAGTGGTATGGTTCAACTAGACCAAGTGCCGGGTCCTGCCCTTGGGTCACAACAACCCCCTGCAATGCTACAGACTTGGTTGGGGAAGAGTGACCAGAAACTGCCTGGGGAAAAGGACCTGGATGTATTGGTCAATAGAGGCTGAAGATGAGCCAGCAGTGTGCCCAGGTGGCCAAGAAGGCCCACAGCATCGTGGCTTGTGGTCAGTGTGCCCAGGTGGCCAAGAAGGCCAACAGCATCCTGGCTTGTGTCAACACTAGTGTGGCCAGCAGGAGCAGGGGAGTGATTGTCTCCCTGTACTTGGCACTGGTGAGGCCACGCCTTGAATATTGTGTTCAGTTTTGGGCACCTCATTACAAGAAGGACATTGAGGTACTGCAGCATGTCCAGAGAAGGTCAACGAAGCTGGTGAAGGGTCTAGAGAGCAAGTCTTACACGGAGAGGCTGAGGGAACTGGGGTTGTTCAATCTGGAGAAGAGGAGGCTCAGGGGAGACCTCATCACTCTCTACAGCTACCTGAAAGGAGGTTGTAGCAAGGTTGGGCTCAGTCTCGTCTCCCATGTGACAAGTGACAGGACTAGAGAAAACAGCCTCAAGTTGGCCAGGGGAGATTTAGGTTGGATATTAGGAAAAAAATCTTCATCAAAACTGTTTTCAGGCATTGGAGCAGTCTGCCCAGGGAGGTGGTGGAGTCCGCATCCCTGGAAGTGTTTAACAGCTGTGTGGAGGTGGTACTGAGGGACATGGTTCAGGGACCCTGGCAGTGCAGGGTGAACGGTTGGACTCGATGATCTTAAAAGTCTCTTCCAACCAGATGATTTTGTGTGATTCTGTGTGAAATCCTTTCTTTGAACAAAGGTGACAGCTCCTTGAAGGTACTCAGTAACTCCCCATTGTGGCTCTAAGACACTCAATTTTCCCCAAACCTAGACTCTTAGTCAATCATATTACACATTACAAACACCAACCAACACAATCAGAGCCAAGACAGAATAAATTCTTTGCACATTTCCCTCCTAGCAAGCATTGTCAAAGCTGAGACAATAACATTCTGTTAACTTGCCGATAATTTGTACCGACACACCACTAAAATGTGCTTAATCCTCAAAGAGATTCAGTTGCTTGACTCCAGATTTCAAAGAAAAGCATGCAAATGCAGCAATAAAATGCATTCCGTTTAATCAAGCGAACACATAACAGACTGATTCACATTGTTTTATGGCATCAAACAGTTTCCGATGTGATTCCATGTGGGAGAAAAGGGGAGTTGCTGTAAGTATATTTTCGCAGAGTACTAGAAGAGGTCACAGGCAGCTGATTTTCTTAATGAAGTGTTAAAAGCTTCCAAAATCTGTCAATTATGGGAAAATGGAAACTTCCCCCCTCTACTACATCTTTAACAGAAAGAAAAGAATAGCAGAAATCAGCTAAAATATACCCTTTTAAGTTGCTTAATTGTTAGAAAATGCAATTTTTCTTATTTTAGGGTAAATAAAGTCTTCAGTAATTGTTAGTATCCCACTATGTTAGCACTGCACCAGATATGCTATTAGATTGCCTGGAAGAATTTTCAGCAATATTATGACAAATCATTTGGAAGCAGAGCTGAGAAAGGTCATACAGCAAATTCTGACAGAGCTGACAAAAAAATTCCACTCTGTATTTTATTTGGAAAATAAAAGTGAAAGAGAAGGGAACCAAACAAACCCCTGTGGTATTAAGTAAAATTAAATACAGTTCATAAAAATTAAGGCATTTTGACGTTAGAGAGATATGGGTAGCGTGAAGAAAGAAAAAATTATATTCTGGAGAATGAACTGTAATTATGGCTTGAAAAATATATGGAGAGAAGAGGAAAAACATATGGAGAGAAGGGGAAAAAATTAAACATGTAGATTAATGCAAGTTGATGGCAGTGAAAAGCTCTATCCACCACTGCAGACCTGCAACGTTTAGGAAAGGCTGCAGTTCCACCAAACATCTCAAGTCCAAAATTTCAAATATATTTTCACTTTATTTTATGAATGCCCATCAGATATATATCTTTGATGCTACAGTACACTAGTTGAATAAAAATCAACAACATAAAACCCCTCTTCATAAAAGATCCAAGAAGTGAAATCCCAAAGCCATAACCATTTACTCCATAACCATATCATCTTCGACAACCATATATAAATGACATCATGACAACAAATACAATGTACAATAATAAGTGTGCAATGGTACAAAATATACAAAAAGGAATGTGTATTTAATATACATTCAACAATACCCCATAAAAATCTTTGTTGGGAAAGTGAAGTGACTTTTCAAGAACAACAAAAAACGTACACCGTTTCTGTTAAGATGCCTGAAGTATCTCCCATCAAAAGAGTAAAGCCTGTGTTCTTTGACTGGAGATATAAAATAACCAAGCTGAGTTTTCCCTAAAGAAAAAGAAGTCTAAACCTCATAAAATTTTTGTCCACATCTATAGTATTATAAAATATTTAGAGTGCAGAAAATTCAGTTTAATTTAAATTCTACTTAAAAGTGGGCCCTCTTTTATTGATAGATCTAGCTCAGTCATATAAAATCAAAACTCTGTATTCCTTATAGTAAAAAGACCATTTCTGCCCATGTGTCTTTTCTAGGTTTGATGCATTCCTCAATTCAGATAATTTTGCTATAACAGAAATATGAGTCAGACCAGAGGTCAATACAAGAATTGTTCCTCATTTTCTCCTGGCTTTATACAAATCTTGCATCATTTTACTCACATTTTTACCTAAGTTTCAGATTCCTTTGAGTTCGACCTCAATGGGAATTTCAGGATATCATTACAGTGGATATTATGAGATCACGTGCCTATAATGTGTCTGATTTCATGAAAAAGTCCACCCAGCCTCCAGTTTTTAAGGGACCATGTTGTGCCCTTCTTCCAAAGCAGGTACTTGCATTGACAGCCGAAAAAGCCTTTAGAAGCTGAGCTGCACATGTACGTTACAGAAGCTCAGCTCTGATGGGCATCGTCCTCGTTCCTTGCATGGGTCCAGGAATAATGTGGCTAGTATTTCTAGTAAGACTGACAAAGCCAGTCCTTGATTTCCGGAAGCAGAGATTCTTGCTGTACCTCCAGAGTTCAGGGTTTGTTGGTTTGCAGCACTGGGAAAGGTGACATATTGACAGCCCAAGGGAGGGTACTGGAACTGTCAATGTCCTCTCTTGAAAGGACAAGCTTCCACAGAGAGGAACAATTGCAACTTGCACTGTAGGTATCACTTTCCTTCTCTTTATAGAGTTTGAGCCTGCTGCTGCCTATAAACCCATGGGCCCAGACCTACAATTCGTACAACAGCATTTAACAAATTTCAGTTTAATAGTACAGGTTTTACCCCAACCCTGATGGCCGTGACTTAGGCCTCAGAATGGGTTCAACTTGCCTCTTGTACTAGAGGCCAACACAGACCATCCAGTCCTTCAAAGCATTAAAATCAAAAGTATTTTCCAAAGTTCAAAACTCACCTGAGGCTCATTCCAAGTACCATTCACAATTTTGATTTTAAGAGAGATTCATAGTGATGCTACTAAAGGACAATAGACAACCTTTGCAGGAGGTTTCAGGTCTCTCTGAAAATCATTTCTTATGAATATGAGTAGAAGGAGTGATAGGAAATGAAAGGTACCTATAAATCATACAGCATGCCTGAGCAATGCCCAGGTGAATGCAAAAAATTCATGTTATTTGCAGTATGTTTATCTCTTCCTGAGTTGAATTTCATTCCCAGTATGGAATCCAAGCAACTGCTTTCTTTTTTGGCAAGGTACTCAATCACATGGTAAGGCAATCCAATTTTCTGGTCTGCTTCCTGTCTTCTTTCCTCCTAAATGGCCAAGAGTTTCTCACCAAGATCACCACTACAATGTGTGCCAGAATATGTTTAAAATATGGTCCTGTAAAAATAGAAATTAGGTTTGTTTCTTTGAAGGCATCATTAATTCTTCATATATTCTGGGATCTTGAAGATTTCAGCTGAACAGATTCAAAATGATCTTCCTTTTCCTGCAACGGAAAAGACCATTTCCCATCAACTGGGATTCCTCAAATTCACTCCAACAGTTACTACATTCACTTCTTATCTTAATATCTCCAGAGCAGCATTTGCCAAAGACTTCACTTTATTTCTACCACAGTCGCTAAGTGCACGGTTTGATCCTTTATTAGTTAATAACATTACTAGTTCTGGAAAAAATTGCAAAAGCAGCAAAATTATGCCTTATATATTGTTCATGGTACTTACTTTGGAGGGTACAGGGAAAGTCTGTATTTCATACTCATAATACAGGACAGGTAGTCAGAGCTGGGGAAAGTCAAGGTAATCATGTCTATAGTTACTATTACTTATTAACGAGTTTCCTACAATCTGTGAAGGCGAACACCACTGCCTCACTGCTGGATTCCCATCCCAACTCCTCCTCTGCGAGACCACATGACAAAAAGTAACTACGAATCCTCTGCCATCCTAAAAACTGGGGCTGGACGGTTGAGTTTTCCTTCTGGTTTTATTTGCTGGGTGACAGCCTAGGCCATCTGGGCAGCGGGCAGCAAGGTGCAAAGTGTGGATGTATGTGTTACTGCATGTGTGAACAACCCACTGGCCCATGCAGAAGCAGTGAACGAAGGAGCCCTAATAGAACGATTCACTAGCAAATGCTGGTTCTTGCTTCATGCATGCCTTTTATACTTGTTGATGTACTCAAACAGCTTGGAAACTATGTTAAACTAACACCATCTCGCCCAGATCAGGACAGCCTAGGGCCCAAGTGAGAAAGCGCAGGAGACAAAATTGCCCTACACCAGCCTACCACAATTCACTAGCAAATGCTGGTTCTTGCTTCATGTACCTACATGAAGCCCTACAAATTGCCCTACACCAGCCTACCACCCTTGGAAACTATGTTAAACTAACACCATCTCGCCCAGATCAGGACAGCCTAGGGCCCAAGTGAGAAAGCGCAGGAGACAAAATTGCCCTACACCAGCCTACCACAGAGTATGTCTTGTTCTGACGGACCTGGCGGTGTTCTGTTGCAGACAACAGATGGAACTAGAACAGCCTCCAACCCGAAGCAGTTTCATAATCCTTTAACTTCTATACTCTCATTAAAAGTAACAGCCATTTCTTTCTACATTACAGGGCTGGCACTGAATTCCTTGGGTACTCAAAACCACTAATAGCTTCATGAGATGTTTTGCTTCAAAGAAATGCCTTTGCCTGCAGCTTGAACATATAGTTAGGATACTTCAGATTCTTCTTCATCTCTGTTTACATTTCTCCTCTTTTTCTCCCCTGTTTTCATGCATATTTTTTTTCCATATTTTACATGCATATGCAGCAGGAGATGAATTTCCTCATCTTTTGCATAAATGAAAACTAATGCTTATAACATTTGTTTTGGAGAAATATATTAAATTCCAGTTATCTGCAGGGATACAGGACACATATTTCAGTAAGCTAATGAGGTACTGCAAGCAGAGTTTGCCAGCTACGATTATCTAGCAGGAAAAAAAAGAAACAGCTTAGAAATGTCTGACAGGTTTGTTTAAAAAGGAGAGAATACACAGGGAGCCTGCTACAATGGATATAGGAACTTTAAAACAGTCTTTTGGAGTCCAAATAGGCATTCAAGTGTCTGAATACTGAAGTACTAAAGCTTACTTTAAAGAGAAAAAACCACCCACTTCTCCCATGCTCTTGTCTCTACACTTCTAATCAGGAAGGAGCCAGTGGTTGGTGCTGCAAATGGGAGTCAGCAAAGCTTTTACAGCGATCAGGTGTACAGCAGAACATGTCCCTCACCAGCAGCACTGGTCATTATGCTCAGCCAGCCAAGCCACTTCACAGAGAAAAAAACATCATCAGTTCTTCAAAGTCAGTCCCTACAGGATTCAAAATGGAATCAACTTCCATTTTTGCAACACCGCCACAAAATTTGATGTGATTTGATTTTATGTACATAGTCAATATTCTCCATATTGAATTAAGAATTAATATTGAATTTCTGCCCCTGTCCACAAGGAACAATATTGATTTTGCAAGACAAATAGTCAGGCTGGGGTCAAGGGGAAGTTCCTCATATTAGTTGTGTAATGGGAACTTCTCCTAGGAGGGAGATCTGGGGAGCAGGTAGCATGGAAAGAGGATGCCAGTCTATTGAAAAAAGTAAAAGAACAAAGAGAAGAGAAAAATAAGGGAAAAGAAAGGAGGCAATAGGTTTTAATTACATTGCACTCAATCACAGAGAAGAAAAAGGAATACAAGAAAAAATCTCAAAAGTCAACATTCTGAAATATTATTTGGACAAGAAACAAGAGAGTGACTTGGTAAAATATTTTTTTATTATGACCTTTTAGCAAACCTTCCTATTTTGAAACAACCCACTTCAGCAAAAGTGTTTGAAAGGAAAAATGTCATCCATCTTTATCCTGATCACAATAGACACCCCAGCTGGACTCCCATAAAGACAACTACACTTCCCATGTAGACTTCAAGGCATTTGGAATAAAGACCAAAGCTCTTGCAGGATCTACCATGATGGTCCTCTGTTGCTCCTCTCAGAAATGTTCAAAGGACACTTGAAGACCTTTGTGCTATGAATTCAGACATGCAAGAACCCATATCACATGTACTGTAGAAAAAAACTCTTTTTGCTGTTGCTTCCCACTGAAACGGAGGCGGTTGCTGTACTGGGTAACAGACTGTGGCTGATGCTTCCTCTTCAACTGAATCCTACAGTACTCAGAATTATGGTTCCTAAGTCAGCCATGAAGCTAGCCATGAAGCTAGGTGAGCAGCAAGCAGCTGCCTGGTGCCTATGTTCCCAGGGTTAATTTTCTGTGTCTATAACAGCTGTGCTTGCCTCAGCAGTGGAGGTGTATGGTAGGAATTCAGGCAGAGAGGTTCCCCCCACCACTAACTGCTCTTTTTAGGTATCACCCATACAATGAAGAATGCACTGAAATTCCTCTGCAGAAGAGGGAGCATTTACTTAATAACCTGCAACATCTCTTATCATTATTCACACTGCGGATTTCAGTAGATCAGCTATGGGCTGGGTGAAGTGGGTGGCTGCACAAAGCACTGTGCAAATTAGCATCACAGCCTCATCACATTCAGTAACAAATAAAGGTAATAATTATTTTTAATATTAATAGTAGTAATTACTACTCACCTTTGTTGCCAAGGACTTGAGCTTCCCCAGCAGTGACTGCTTATTTGAATATACTATTTCTTCTTCATTATCTTCTCCCTCCATTATAGCACAGCTGTCAGCAGCTGGCAGCTCGCACTCTTTTGAGTTCGCTGTCATTACTAATTTGGAATATTTATACTCCAACCTGAAGATATAAAGCCAGACAGGCATAGATTTTTTTACAAATGTCCCATATTCAAGGGGTTTTTTGTAATTTAGATTATCTGGAGTCGTTCCACATAGTTACTTCTGAGGTATTTACTGGAAATTAGGTACTTTTCAAACATTAAAAACATGTAACCAAAACAGCATTAACAATACATAGAGCTCCTGCTCTCCAGATTAGTCCTCTATCCTTAAAAAAGAGCCATGTCTCCCCAAAAGACCACAAGCAGGTTGAGAGGATTCCCTGCACGGAGAAGTATGACCTGCGTGCTGATTGGAAACAGAGCAGGTCTGACTTCAGTAGGTATCAGAATCTGCATCACGCTCCTGTCCAAGGAAGATGTGGAGGACAGGAGAAATGCACAACAGTTTGTGTGGTAGGAGGCAGCAAGAGGTGGCTGGAGTCTGAATTTGGTGAAGCTGGGTGTGCTTTGGGGCAGTGAAATCCCACGGAGCTGGAATCACATTTTGAAAGTCTATGGCATAAGATTTGGGAAGCAGAGGACAATGGGGATGGGGGTCAATCAGTACACTCAGTCTGAGAAGCAGAAATCTTTTGGGTGTGTACCAGACATGTCTTGCCAAAACAGACCTAAGCAATATACAGTCAAGAACTGCATTTTAACCCATCTGAAAGGGACTAATTAGACTGAGGAAATATCCTTTGGGGCTTCAGACCTTGAGAAAGCCATGTTGCTTCAGAACCTAAAGTTACCTTCAAACTCTCAGGGGTTGAAATACAGTTCCTGTTGGGAAATTATGCCATAACAAATTACTGTGGATTTCCTATACTTCCCTTGCTAAGCATTTTTGATAACCACTGTTGGCAGAAGAAACCTCAGTTTGGTGGATTAACAGATTTATCCAATATGGTGTTTCCCACAAACACTGTTGTAAGATCAGATCCATGAAATGTCTCTCTGTTCAGGACATCAAGCTTTTAGCTTATTTTTATATGGAACACAATTTGCAGTACTTACTTCTGGTTCTTCTTCCAAAAGTAACAGGTCAAGGCTATGAGCAGAACGGCTGTGAAAGCACCAACACCAGCTCCAACTTTTAGCCAAAAATCCACTGTTTCACAAGTGCTGGTCCTTTTTTCTGGCAAGGGAACCCCTTTAATGCAATGCTTTGGCTCGTTCCAAACATACAAGGTTTCCTGTCAAACAGAAAGCAGAAAACTCCAAAAAGTGAGCTGCTTGTAAGAAAAGAGAGAACTATACAGAGCTGAAGAAAATAAGCTGTTTTGAGGTAGAAAGCTTAGATATCTTTTCAATGAAAGCAAACCAAAACAGGTACTTTAGGTTTCCAGACCCTATGCAGAGTCATAGTGTCTACTCAGTTGTCCCCTTGACTGCACCTGGAGATTCAGGCAAGGCAAGAGGATTTCCTCTTCCATGTTGCTTTTCACCTGGGACAATACGGGTTGGAGAGCAATTGTGAATGTGTGGTGTCTGCATTGGAGCTGTTGATCAACAGGACAGTTCTGAACCTGTGAAAGCACTTCCCAACACTTGACTAGAGAAGGCAGCAGCAAAAAAATTGCAAGCAAGGAAGGACGAATTTCTGAAACTGAAATTCTAAATTCTTGTCTAGCCTGTCCCTGTGTTTTATGGCTATTAAAAGACTGAAGTCTTTGGGGTTTCTTCACAAATAAGTTGCCTGCATATATGAAGAAATACAGAGTTCACATCCCTACCCACATAGCTCTCCTTCAGGGACCATGCTGCCATTGGCTCAAATATCCCTGAGCCTCAGTGCAGCACCTCATCAATAAGACTTGCACCCAGCTAGCTCAGAGCCTAGACTGAGATTTCCCAACTCTATCTGCACATACGCACCGATTTGCACACTGAATTTCAGCAGAGTCCAAGTTACATCCCAATGAACCCAGCTGACCTGGAGATGTGGGTCCTGTACCTGAAATCCTTTTTTGCAGGCTCCCTCAATCTCGTGGTAGTCTTGCTCTGTGCAGAGAGGGCAAGCTTCTGCACTTTCCCATACAAAGTAGAAAGTGCATCCGTCACAGGTGCCCGCGGGGCATGAGCTAGAAGGAGAGCAGAGCCTAGTTATCACTTAGGATACACTCTGGGATTTACATCCTCACTCCACATTCTGCTGCTGAAGACTAATAATAGTAAGTACAACATCCATCAAGTCAACACATGGAAAAATCTGGGGGAAGAATTTTTCCCAGTTTATAAAATTCTTTCTCAGGTGAAAACAGATGTTGGGCTGCCAAAGGTCTAAGAGGAGGAGAGGAGAGGAGAGGGGAGGAGAG